>NW_026294480.1:59640745-59778245 GCF_007827085.1 Peromyscus californicus insignis | reverse complement strand
ATAAAAGTGGGTCAGCCCTGGGATGGACACACACTGGAGTCTCTGAAGATCAATGCAACATCTTGCCAGAGCAGATCCAAGAGCCCCTTCTGCTTGGTGTATTTTCTAATGACGCGATTTTATGTACCAGGCTTCCTCACAACTGCACCACTAAAACTGGGTTAAAGTATGTGGGGTTTTCTCTTTAGGAAATCAAGTACTGTGCTTTCTGTGCAGATGGAGGACTTGGGTCTGACCAGTTTACCCAGCGTAGACTGGATTCGCCAGGAGCTTACAGGAAAGACTCTCCTTCCAAAAGTATGGAAGTCCCTTTTTCTCACATTGGATACCTCCAGTTGGGCAAGTAAATGTTTGGGGGACTGCAGCTTCTAGAATGAACTCTAGGAACCAACACATAGTAAGTGTCTTAGGGTTACTAGTGCAGTGATGAAACACCATGACCAAACCAGCTTGGGGAGGAAAGGGTTTATCTGGTTTACACCTCCACATCACTGTACATCATCATCAAAGGAAGTCAGGACAGGAACTCAAACATGGCAGGAACCTGGAGACAGGAGCCAATGCAGAGGCCATGGAGGATGCTGCTTACTGACTTGCTCCTCATGGCTTGCTCAGCCTGCTTTTTTATAGAACCCAGGACCACCAGCCCAGGGAGAGCACCACCCGCACTGGGCTGGGCCCTCCCACATCAATCACTAATTAAGAAAATGCCTTACAGTTGGATTTTATGGAGGCATTTTTCTCAATTGAGGTTCCCTCCTTTCAGGTAACTCTAGCTTGTGTTAAGGTTGACCTAAACTAGCCGGCACAATAATCTTACAAGCACAGAATAGAAAAGGACTTGAAGATTGAGTTCTTCAGTGGCAAAACTGTTTTTAGTCTTCCCTAGTTAGCTGGCCACAGCCACAGACCAAGCATCCCCAGTAAGAGTTCCTTCCCATCGTCGTGATCAAGCAACATCTGCTGAGTACCTCCTACGTACCACACGTTAGGGTAGGAGCAGTGGAAAGGTAGATCTGGTCCTTGGGATTATATCATAGCATGATTATAGAGTGAGAAGTATAATAAGTATACAAAATTATATGTAAGTATATGAAAGTATATGATGAACAAGATGATTACACGTTGTGCTGTGTTACTGAAGAAATAAGCAGGATGCTGTGAGAAATCAGCAGGGCCACTGCACGTGGGGAGAGAAGCAGAGTCCCCACAGACATTGGTCTTGACCTGAGAGATAAGAATAAGCCAACGATCCACGTGAAAGGAAGTCCAAGCTGAGAGATCCACGGGAAAGGGTTTGGCATAGTAAACAATTGAAAACACACACACACACTCACACACTCACACACATACACAGAAGAGGCCAAGCTCATATCTAGAACAGGAAGAAATAGAAAACGAGGCTGGTCAGGTGAACTGGGATTTTAGAGACATGGAGACTAGAGACTTTGGTAGAGTTCTAAGTAAATCTTGGAATGGAATATTTTCTTGGTATGTGTGGGTGGAACAATCCAAGAATCCTCCATGTGGAACCAAGGGAAAGCATCAGATTGGTCTCTTCTAAACTACACAGCATTCAGCACCTAGTCAGGACACTCGGGGCACGGGGCTGTGTTTATGAGAAAGGGATGGTGCTCGCCGGTCCATTTGCCAGGCTTTGATCAGGGGAGAGTGAAATGATGCAATCAAAGGCTCTATACTGAGGACAGAGATTATCCTTCTTATTTCTGGTTCTGCCTGTGTCCTCTAATGGTCCACCCTCCTCCCTCCCACCTCTTTTCTTCCTGTGCCGGGGATTGAACCCAGGGCCTCTCTCACACTAAGCATGTGCTCCACCACTGGGCTGCACTCCTAGCTCGGTAATGATCCTTTCAAAGACATTTCAATTAATGGAAAAGGAGTCCATAAATCTGAAAGAGAGCAAAGGGCAGAGGGCAGATGGGAGGGTTTGCGGGGAGTAAAGGGATGGGGGAAATGATGTAATTATATTATAACCTCAAAGAAAAAATAAAGGACAATTCAGAGAGGCCATGGGCCATCGGGACATTCCATACTGAGTGAAGCACAGGAAATCAAGCCATGTGGTCTTGGGAAAAGGAGTTGCACATGGGGATGTTCTACACCGTGTCTGCCCCAGCAGTGGTGGCCAACAAAAGTCCCTCCTCTCAGCAAACTTGGTTCAGTACTGTCTGCTCTGAATATTCCCCTATGCCATCTCTGGTCCCTACTTCAAACTTACCTGACCTGTGTTCTTACATTACTTAGAAAAAAAGAATGGATTTATACTGTCCCCTCCAAGCTGATCTATCCATCACCTGGACTTTTCTGCACTCTCAAATCACATTAGGTCGGCAGGTGGCTGCTGCTGCTTCACAGTGGTGTTTTTGCCTCTACAGCATCAGACAACAGCAACACAGAAGCCATGAATTCTCAGAACACAACTGGACTTTTATACTGAGGCATGCTCCTGCACCAGCTCCGAGCAGTATTTGCTGACATCTCAGACCGTGACAAGTTCCCAAGAGACAGTCAGATGAGCGTCTGGAGATTTGCAGGAATACAAGGTGGAAGGACGGAGGGAGGCGTCAGGAGGTGGCAGAACCCATGGGGACGTGGCAGGGAGTGTTTCATGGCTTGGGTTTTTCCTTCATTCCTGAGACGCTGGGCTGTGACTCCCTAGTTCTTTATTGCTCCGCTGCTTCTGCCAAGGCCCATCATGACTCACTCCTTCCAGGCAGCCTGCCTAGATTGGACCTGCCTACCCAGCCCAAGAAAGCAGGGCAGGGTTTGCTTCCTTCTGTTACTCCATCATTGAGAAAGACTTTGATGGACGAGGTTTTCATTTCCTAAGATTGCTGGCCAGCTGCTCCCAAGGGCAATAGTTCAAATCACTTGGTTGCATGTTTCTCCCAAAAATTGAAAACCGACTTTCTCTTTGCAGCTATAAAAAGTAACTTCAACAAAAAATGTATAATTTCCAGCATGCAGTAAGTAGACATTTTTAAAGCTTCTTACATCATTCTTTAGCGTGTACTCAAATGGCTGTTCTATATCTACCACTATCATCTTTAGACTCTATCAACAAGTTATTCTCCAGCACTAGGCAACTTTACACTTGTCTCACAGAGAACTCTTTTTCTTCTCTTTCCCTTGCAGGAATGTTATCCCTGGTATAATACTTCCAAATGCTTGACAGCCTTGTTTATTTTTAAATCACTTCATCATCCTTTGTAAGAAAAGTATGTAAACAAATTAAAATTTGTGATGGTTCCTGTGACTGCAAAGTTCAGATGGAGTTGCATCGTAACTGGTTTGACCAACTGTTATCGTTAAACTTAGGGGGTGGGGTAGAGAGATGGCTCAGCAGTTAAGAGCACTGGCTGCCCTTACAGGACCAGGGCTCAGTTCCCACCACCCACATGGCAGCTCACACCCTCTATAACTCCAGCCAGAGGATCCGACACTCCCTTCTGGCCCTTAGGGGCTGCAGGCATGCAGATGCTACACATACATACAAGCAGGCAAATGCTCATACCCATGCTAATGAAAATGAATGAATTTTTAAAAAAGATTTAAACATCAAGACGAAAGTTTCGCCGGCCGGTGGTGGCGCACGCCTTTAATCCCAGCACTCGGGAGGTAGAGGCAGGCGAATTTCTGTGAGTTCGAGGCCAGCCTGGGCTACAGAGTGAGTTCCAGGAAAGGCACGAAGCTACACTGAGAAAGCCTGTCTTGAAAAAAGAAAAGAGACGAAAGTATCTCAGGAGTGGACCTCTTGGGAAGGTGACCAGCTCCTTATCTTTTAAGAACGTACAGTGCGGCCTGGGCTACAATGATTGATCGTGTCCTGCTCATTCCCTCTTGCTTCTAACCTAGGCAATACTCAGCAACAGTGCTTGCGTTAAGCGAGCAGCAATGGAAAGATTTTCTTAAAGTTAAAAAGTCCTATTACACATTAGAAAAAAAATTAGTTCCAGAGATATGTTATGGTCACTGTCTTGCCTGGGAAGAATCAATATAGTCAGAATGATGCCTGTGCCCCTCTCTTTGGCTCTCAGACTATCGACACAGTAGACGTCAAGAATCCCCTTGGGAATCTACTGGAGAAGAAAAGTCTAACGTGCTGGGGCGTCTACCAGAGGAACTTGTCTGCTGGAGGGTGGATTGGACCGCTGGAGAAAATGTCCTTGGCCTTGTGGGAGAGACTTGGGGCTTGGACAGCGCAGTGACGGACAGGCCCACATCTTGGCCGGACTGCTTAATTACACATGTACTTTGTCTTCTATTTAATCCTTAGCCTCATGTTAAGACCCCGAAAATGGACTTAGGGGTGAGGTGGGGCTCATTGGATCTCTTTGCCCCTCAATATGGCCACACTGAAGAAATCACCGCCATTTCCGCTTTCTGCCATTAATTTGGTTTGTTGAATTTGCTTATTGAGGCCTGGGTGGCTGACCTGGCTGGTGGGGCACAGGCTGTGACCCAGTAACACTTTCAAAAACAATTTTTTTGTTGTTTTTGGTTTTTCGAGACAGGGTTTCTCTGTGTAGCTTTGGGCCTGTCCTGGAACTCGCTCTGTAGACCAGGCTGGCCTCGAACTCACAGAGATCCGCCTGGCTCTGCCTCCAAGTGCTGAGATTAAAGGTGTACACCACCACCGCCCGGCTTCAAAACAATTTTTAAGTAGCTGTCAGTTGAGAAACCAGTAAGTCCTTTTCTTATTTGGAAAAGCAAAAGCTTGGGAATTAGATCTGCAAGCATTAATTAGACTTGCAAGGCTCACCTCCCCACCTTCAATGTCGCTCACTTCCTCAAGGCCAATGCCAGTGTTTTGAATTGTTCCCTTGACCTCAAGAGGTCTTTCCATCCTGGGGCAGCACACCAGAATAAAAGGCAAGTTCTACACATCTTTCACTGGCCTTGCTTGTAGGAGATACAGAGAATGAGTGCGGGGGTGGGGGGTGGGGGTGGGGTGTTTGACTTCTCTGGGTCATAGTGCACACTGTCTATCAAGGTTCCATGAGCTCCAGGTGCAAGGGAAGGAGGACCCCTCCGTGGTCACCCCCACTGTACAAAGTATCCATGGTACCTCTCTAATCCCATGAGTAAAGCATGATGGTTTTTAAAAATAAGCTTCTTTTACAAGTATAATTGAATTGTACTTTTTAAATGATTTATTTACTTTTTATTTTATGGGCATTTGGTGTTTTGTCTGCATATATGTCTGTTGTGAGGGTGTCGGATCCCCTGGATCTGGAGTTACAGACACTTGTGAGCTGCCATGTGGGTGTTGGGAATAGAACCTGGGTCCTCTGAAAGAGTAGCCAGCACTTTTAATCACTGAGCCATCTCTCCAGCCCCTTGAATTATAAAGATCGCATTTCTCTGTGCATGCAGGGAACATCCTTTGAGTATCTACTCCTCTGTGGTTAGTTGTGTTCTCAATTTTTGCCTATTTTTCTACTGGTTTGTAACTCTTTTCCTCTAAGAAGTGGGGAAGACAGAATTAATTCTTGCCTGTAATGTGAGTTATATATTTTTTCCTAGTTTATTATTTGCCTTTGAATTTACTGATGATAATTTTTTTCATGTTAAAACACTTAGGGGCAGATGAATTAATTTCCTCATGTTTTCTTTAAAAGTGTGTGTGTGTGTTTGCTTAGATTTTTAAAAGTTTTACCTTTGATGAGTTTACTATTAATTTTATCCCAAAGTGTGAGGTGGGGATTCAAGTGTCCTTTTCTCCAATGGCTATCCAGATGATGTGAGATGTGGAGTTGATCATCTGAAAGTCCCAAAGTCGTGTTTATGCTGCTTGTATCCGGTGTGTTTATGTGCCCTCTGTGGGATGGTGGCACAGAGTTGTAGCCTTGTGACGCCGACATATCGTCCGGTAGGTGACCCCCCCTTCTTGGTTTTTGTAATTTTGTGGCTCTTCTTCCTGTTTTTTCCGTGCAATCAGTTTCCCACTAAAGCCCGGCATTAGCACTGATCCGAGATAGCGCTGAGGTCAATGAGCCTCACGAGGCTGTTTGGATTTCTCTGAACATAACAGAAGGAAATGGGAGGTGGCCTGGCACCCTAAAAAGAAGCCTGCCGCTCGGAGAGAAATGTCACCCTCAGTCTGCCAACTATTCCAGCCCACACTGGGACTTGAAGAGGAATGACCCAAGTTGGCAAAGAATGGGAAGGAAAAAACCTTTTATGTGATCATTTCCCTGCTTGAACGGTTGAGTTTGGGCCTTGGAACGCAGCATAGTGTCATGGTGTTTGCCTAGCATCTGCAAGGCCCTGGTTCTCTCTGCCACACTGAAAACAAAACTGAGTGCCCAGTATCCCAGGGTAGCTTCCTCGGTGGTTAGGAGTTTGGTCTGTGATGTTATCCTATATAATTTGCCATTGCTCCCTGCCCCCACCCCCACCGTGGTAAGAGAGGAGAGAATGAGATTCATCCACTACAGACTTTATTCACCAATATTGTTAGATTTTTTCCAATTTTTTTTACCAAACCGTTAGATCTGATGCAAAGCTCCCAGTGCCACATTTCTGTTACAATTGCACTTCCGTTTCCAGACAGCAAGCGCATTTCTGTGCTGTGACTGAGGGGCAAAGGATCCTGAAAGCGCAGGACTTGGCTCTCACTGTAGCTTTGCTGCTGAGCGATCAAAGGCATTTGCCATTGTTCCTGTCCGTCCGTTCTCTGGGGATGCTCACGGTTCCTGCAACCTCCTGAGGCACATACTTGTAGAATTCCGTGGATATGCTTTAATAATGGGTTTCAAGACTTCAGGAATTCTATCAAGGGGAAACCCACAGATCAAAAGCTCCAGGTAAGCAAGACCAAAAGTCAAATGTAAATTGAAAATGTGAGGACCCTGGAATGAACGAATCGCGACCCCAAACTGCCATGTTTGGAATTCGGGTCTTTGCAGCCGTTATATTAGTCAGGGTTCTCCAGGGGAACAGAATAGAACCAACTAAAGTGTGTGTGTGTGTGTGTGTGTGTGTGTGTGTGTGTGTGTGTGTGTGTGTGTGAAGTTCTGTTGGATTAGGTCACACCATGGGAGGTTATATAGTTCAACAATAGCTGATTGCATGCTGCAGAATCTGAGAACCCAGTAAGTTTTTAGTTCACGAGGCTGGAAACCTCAGAACCAGGAAGACAGATGAGCCATCTCCCCAGCCCATGGGCTTTCTCTTTCACCAATTTTATTCCATCTGGACCCTCAACCTATTGATGGGTGCTGCCCACATTCTGGATGGGGCTTTCTCTCTCAGCTGCTGTCCCATGTCTGTCCTGTCTGGCAGCATCTTCCCAGATACACCAAACAAGGACCTTTACTCCCCCAGGCATGTCTCATGATCAGGTAGACCATACAGAGGAAGTCACAGTCGTCACTAAGGTGGCTTCTGGAGCTGAGATCTTCTCACACTTGGGGGGAGCCGTCAATCCAGTGAGCCAGGTCCCTATAAGGAAAGAAAGACTTCTCTCACGGAGATGTTCAGAGCTGCAGAGACTAGAGTGACATGTCTACAAGCTAAGGGACACCAAAAGTTGCCAGAAAACCACCACCACCAGATAAAGACAGGCATGGAATGTGTTCTTTCTTAGGGGCCTTCAGAAGGGATCAAGCCGGTGACACAGTGTATTTTTCAGACAGCCACCCTGCAGAGCTGTAAGGATGACCCATCTATCATTTGGAGTCACTCAGCTTGGGGTCATTTGTCATGGAAGTCACAGGAGATTTCTACAAACCCCACCACGGAGAGGCTGATGCTGAGCAGTCAATGCTTGTCTTCAGAGTCCTGAGAAACTTGTGAGGCCAAAGAAAAGCCTCCTCAGCAGCTCCCCAGGCTCAGTGCCCTGCTCTTCTGACTCCCCACTTCCGAATGCCCTAGTTACTAACACGCCAGTGCCTGATCCTGATCTAAGCTTCCAGAAGCTCCCCTTCTTCAAGACCCACACTACCCCTCTCATTCCTTCACATTTTCTCCCATGCCAAGACCTCTGCTAGTGAACAGCCTTCAGCAGCTCATGAATTTATTCCCATCGTAATAGAAACCAATAATACGAGTGTTTCCCTGCTCGGGAATCTTCTTTTTTTTTTAAAGTAGTGGGAACGGGCTTCTGCCAGCAATTCGCTCTGCTGCTGGAGTCATTGGGATTGGCCTGGAAGCGGAGGATAATTCTGCAGAGGCTCTTCTCCTTCTCCTACTCTCCAGCTTCCCTCCTTCACCTCTTCCCCAGGGATGCTGGTTTCTGTGGGCTCGCTGGAGCAAAAGTGTCACTAGCAAGCAGGGGAGGGGCCAGGGCCAAGCTGGCCGAGGCACACTAGCCTAAAAGTTATGAATGAAGGAGAACCGTGGAGACAGACTTGCTTTGGAGGAAGAAAGGTGTGCAAGATGGGGTCTCCAGAGAGACAGGACTCATAAAACGTTAACTGTATCCTAAGAGAAGAATCGCCAACGTGGCTTCAAACCAATCTGGGCTGCGTAGGCAAACAAGAGCTGCCTAATGCTCAGCCCACAGAGTTGAATAGCTCAACAGATCCAATCTGCTGTTGCAGGCCTAGAAGAGTCTTGGGGAGACTGGTTTTCAGTCTACATTTAAAGGTCAAGAATTAGGAGTCTGACGTAAGACTGTAGCAGCCGCCGAGATATAGGTGCACTCACCAGCAAGAAGCGAAGGCCTGGAAGGAACATGCTATTCTCTTCGGATTCCTTCCTATCTGGGCTGACATAAAAGGTACCACCGGTTCTAGGGGAAAGGGTCTTTCCCCTCAGTTAATCCTTTCTAGAAATGCCTTCACAGACCAGCCCAGAGGTGTGTCTTTGTTAATTCCAGATCTTGTCAAACTGATCATCCAGATTAACCATTTGGCCTTTGGAGAATGCTCAGCCAGGAAAGGTGCTTGCCACCAAGCTCAACTCCGTGAGTTCAATCCCTGGCACCCACGTGGAGAGAACTGACTGCTGCAGGTCTTCTGACCTCAGCACACTGGGGCACAGGCACAGGCACACAAACCGACACAAACTGAATGTAAACTGAAAAGCCCTTTACACCTGTCACAAAAGGCGTCTTGCAATGATCAAATGTGAGCAGCATTGGTCTGTAACTGTAGAGCCCACTGAGAAATGGAAGCAGGAGAGACGTGGCTCAAACATGCAGGGATTTCAAGGTGGCCACAGAAGAACAGTGAGCCATCTGCAAGGCTCTCTCCAAGTGCAGCCCTGTGCTGCCATGCTGGGGGAGGGGCATCTGTAGCACTCTCCAAACACTCCAAACACAGTACAGTCCCCAAACACTTTCGATCCTAACCACACAGAAGTTCAAGTTTCTTCCAAGCGTTGCATGCTAAGGTTGCATGTGGAAGTAAATTGGAAACAGATTAGAAGGAGAGAAACCATGAAAATATCAGTGAGTGTGCACATGTGTCTGGGAGCCACACAAGATAGGAATCTCCAAGGGGGAGGGGCAGGTAGATCCAATACCAAATAGCCCTGAGAACATATACATACAAGTGACATTGTATGGACTTAGCAGGCTGTATTCACATATTTAGGAGCACATACACCACCACCACCAACAACACCAGCAACAATTAAAGGCCATGAGAGAGAACAAGACAGGTACATGGGAGGGTTGGGAGGAAGAAAAGGAAGGGGAAATTATGTAATTATATTACAATCTTAAAAATTAAAAAAAATACACATAAAAAGGAAGCAGATAATTGGGACTTAGATGCTCTTCATAAAAAAGAAGACAGTAGGAGCTATCTTTTAAAGGCAGAAAGGCAATGACTTTTGGGGGGATATTCCCCCCCCCCCAAGAGCAGACATGGCCTGGGACAAAGTTCCCCTGGGGCCTCTGGGTTTTCAGTTTCTTCTGTAACCGGAGTCTAATGTTCCTTGGTTCTTTGTACTTAGGGAACTGCAGTTTGCACTTAAAAAACAGGCCAGAGGTATTAACCTTTTGAACTACTGAAATATCACTTGGTAGAGCAGTTCTTAGGTTTTTCCCTCCCTGGACTTGGGGCACAGGCTTTCAATCCCACCTACTCAGGAGGCTGAGACAGGAGTATCAGTAGTTCAAGGCCTGCCTGGTGATTTAGTAAACCCTCTCTCAAAAACTTCGAAATAAAATACAAACAGGGCCGGGGATGTGGTTCAGTGGAAGGGTATTTGCTCAGCATGCTGCTAAAAAAAAATCCTTATGTCACAGAAATTCAGCATACTTGATTTATATATATATATATATATATATATATATATATATATATATATAATGAGTTATATGTGTCACATGATGCCTGAAAATGGTATGCTCTACTTAAAATAATTGCCCCTTTTCTCCTTTTGTGCTTATTATCTCCCCACTCCAGCTCCCCACTCACCCACCCTACATACCCACACCAAAGGGAAGGCTGCGGTGAGCCAGCACGCTCATTCTATTGCCCAAGCAGCTTTCTGTCTGTCAAATCAAATATTATGAGTTTGGGTTTGTTTGGTAGAGGAAAAAACTCAAGCTAGCCATCTTTCAGTCCGTTCTCCACACCAGCCTGAGAAAGCCAAGACTGGGGGCTCTCCCAAAAACAACAGAAACCAGATAATTCTTCGCGTCAGGAAGCCAGCAGTCCTGAGCACTTCCCGCCAAAGCTGAACCAACCTCCAGCTTGCTGTCTGGTTCATGGTCTTCAGACACTGAGCAAAAAGGCAACCATAGCAGCTAGGTTTGTTCATCCCAGCAAACGTCTATGGAGCACCTACTGTGTGCCTGGCCCGGCTCTGGGCCCTGCGGCTACAGCCACAGTCAAGACAGCTGATTGGAAACAGGAGAAAGTTCACAACAGCCGGAACTCAAAGAGCCATGAGGACTGTCTCTGAGAAAATACAGTCACTGCACCTCGTGGTGAGAAGATGGTCACCAACTCTCCCAGCCCTCTTACAACCATCTTGACAAGAAAGTAGAACCTGAATGAAAGCAAGAAATAAAAAGGAAAAGACAGGACTGTTCCTAGCTATGACAGAGGAGAAAGTCTATTGTAGATAAAAGATAGACCAGAGCTAGAGTCAGAGACATCTGGGAGAGTCCAGAGTGGACATAACCCTGAGCCTGGTGAGGAGAAGGGGAGGGGAAGAGAGAGGAGAGGTGAACCAGGTCCAGCTGCCAGGAGGCCCAAGGTACGAAGGGGGTGGGTAACCAAAATGGTTATATTATACAGGAAGAGCAGCCCAGCCCCCTGGGCTGGAGAGTTCGGGGCCTATGCAAGCCAAGGAGGGCCCTGTAACAGGTACAGGCTGCTGGATGCTGGGAGAACCTGGTGACCAGGCTCCCTTGGATGTGTTAAATAGGCACCTCAGCCATTTGTCCCAGGGTTTGAGACTTAACAGTACCAATCAGAAGTGTCACAGCGTCTCAAGGAAGGCCCTGTCTTCTGTGTCCCCCAAACCCCGCCCCCTTCACACTTTTATCCCCTAGAGCTACCTAGGACCATGATGCCACTTCCCTCCATAACCACCTTCCTAACATGAGAAAGCCTCTGCCATGTATCTGTTACATTTCTCCTCAGGAATATGGGACATAGAAGGATGATCCAGACTGAGCCCAAATACTACTGCAGAAATGCCTGGGCTTTCCTGGAGTGGCTGGGCATGCTCATTAAAGTCCGTCTAACCAGGGCTGGAGTAGTCCATGAGGAGCAAATGTGAACTTACCCGGCTGTGATTGTTATTATCACCGGGACCCGGACACTAGGAGGAAAGATTGACGTTGGCTCATGGCTTCAGCGTGTTTGTTCTTTGTTTGCGTGGCCCCATATGCCTGGACTTTAAAAAGCCATCCTGGTGGCAGGAGGAGATGATTTACTTCGTGGTGCACAAAAAGCAGAGAGACTAGCAGGGGGTAGCACAGCCTTCGAAGGCAGGTGCCAGCCCCCAATAACCGGCTTCCCAGCAAGGCCCCACCTCCCAAAGTTTCCACCGCTTCTCCAAACAGTGCCACTTTTATCAAACTTGGGGGAACTGTCTGTACACTTAGAAGCCAAGTTTGGCCACCTGTTCTGAAGAAGCCAATTGAAATAGACTGTTAGTAAAAAGCAAAAAAAAAAAAAAAAAAAAAGGAGATTCATGCAATGTGGCTATGTTGGGAAGAAGACAAGAAGTCCAGTGACTTCCCCAGTCCCTCTTCAGGCTCCCAAAAGAGACATTAAAGTTTAAACAGAAGGCCAGAGATATACATATAATGTGGGGATTTAACAAGGCAACTCCATATAGCTAAAAAGGAGGTTTATTTGGGGGTAACTTACAGCCAGTAAAGGGGTTGGTTACAGGATCCAGGAAAGGTGAGGTGCAGTCCAGCGGAGTTCTCTGGAGAACTCTGACTCGGTCTTCCATCCAGCATCCAGGATCAAGAGAAACCAGGAGGCCTGGCATGTCCGGATCTCGGGTCTTAAGGGCTCCTGTCTCTGGCCCGCTCTAGGGGCAGGCCATAGGTAGGTGTGGCAGTTACCGGAAGCCTCACTAGGGGTAGCACTTCCAGGTCAAAGCTGGAACAGCTACCCACTACATGCAAAACTAAGAATTCCTGGTCAAGATGTGTTCCCGCCTACCATTGACCCATCCATCATTGTCTGGGCTTCCAGTTTACCCTGCAAGGTGGTGTGACAAGGTTTTGGAACTGTGTGAAGTCTCTTTCCTGGGAGACAAGTTTTCCCTCTGGCTGGCACCAGGCTTCAGCCTTTTCCTTCCCAGCACGAGCTTCCCAGGAGGAATTCCAACTTCTCAGGGTTCGTTGTTTCCAAGCCTGATAGGCAAGTTAAGGGGCATGCATAGGTGTCGCATTAGAAGGTAATCATTTCTGCTGGGACAGTTAAAGCACATCAGTCACATGAACCCGTGAGGGACATTTCAGATTCAAACTGGAATGCCGGAGGGAAGAGTTGGAATGAATGAGGTGACAGTTTGGCAGAGGTGAAGCCTCAGTCTTTGGAGGATCTGTGCTTTCCAGAAAAGTAGAAGTCAGAGTCACATGATAGGTATCTCCGCGTGTATAGGACAGGGATGGTGCATATCTTGATACTCTCCTTGGGAGTAAGGTTATGAGTAACAGATACTTCTGTATTTCTGAGTATTTTCTACAATGAATGCATGAGTAGAATTGTTAGTAGAGAATTCAGCATCCCCAGAAGGGGATTCATAGTCTTGTTTGTAAAAGAATTTAAGAATTGACTCAAAAGGAGGCGTAAAGACAGTTTATTAGAATTTTAAAGAAAGATCCCAGAGCAGGTAAGCCATAAATCTTGGCAGCTTCCTGAAGGGGGGAGATGAGAGGGAGGAAGAGAAAAGGCTGTACCCTTTGAGTTAAGCCAGCATGGAGGTCAGCCATGGTGACCCATAAGCCATCATGTGACCCATAAGCCGCCACGTGTCAAGGAGGGGAGCATTAAAGAAGGATGGAAAAAGCCTGAAGAACCAGAGACATCAGACTCAGGCCCTGGCCAGTATCCAATAGAGAAAGACAGAAGAGGAAAAAGGAAGGGGAAATTTACGCCTGTCTTAGTCAGGGCTCGGAGAAGCAGGCAGACCCACCAGAACCTCGAGGAAGTTCATAGGGACTGCACCTGATAGGGCTGGGAATTCTGGGAGGAAAAGTGTGTTATCTGATTAAAGGGATAATTATTCGCCTATCTCTTTAGTATGGCTTAAGGTGAACCTGCCTCCCTGAGGGGCGGTCCCTTAGCCAGGTGATTGGCTGGCCCAACTGGATTAACCCTTAAAGAACAATTGAACACCATGTCTACATCCAGAGGTAGATTCCATTCTTTTAACCAGCAGGCAGCAGCTTTTCTCTTAAGGGGCCTTCACTGCTACTGTGACAGAATAAAATTTTATTTAAAAAAAAAAAACACAACAAAATGAAACAACAAAAACCACTTAGACACTGATCCCTATAATGATCAGCTTTTCCATTTCAGCTGCAGACAAAGGTCCTTTAGTTGACCTAACAAGCAACATCAGAAAATGTCGTAGGCAAATGTGTTTTAGAGAAATGCTCTCTGCAATTTTTTTTTTGGAATTAATGTCATTCCCCTCAAAAGAAAACACCTATCACTGACCCACAAGACACTTTTAAAACTTTTCTATTGACTTAAAAAAAAAGAAAACAGAAAGAAAAAGTAACCACAAATTTTCATGACCATCTGAAGTATTTAAAAAAAAAAAAATGAAAGGAACCATGGCAGAACCCAGATCCCCCAGGGACCGAGAGAGGTCTTGAGGGCCAGAGACCAGGTCATGGACACTTAAACACCGCTTCTCAACACATAATCACATTCAACAAAAAATTGCTTTTCAGGTGTTCAAGAGATTCTTGAGAGTTGATCAAAGACATCCACCAATGTAAAATTACCATCTAGAGAGCTTAGGTTATAGTTATAGGATTTAGGGAAATAAGAAGTCTGAATTATATTTGTAACCAATGGTTATTTCCCAGTAAACCTCTTCATGTTGTGAACACGACCAATTCCATTTCCCATAACTGCTGACAAGGCAGCCGTGAGAACCTCTCTCTTCTTAACATGGTGGAGATGATACAAATACTCAGTGGTGTTGCTGGCTTTCAGACTGAAGACATTGGCTCTAAGACGGGGTGCTTGGGACTCCTGCCTCAGTTGGACTTTAGGGTAGGGGAGCGTCTCCTTGGAGATGGAGGCACTGAGCTGTTCCTAGGACAGCCAGGAGCACACTAGGACATGCTCTTTGAAGATTTCACAACCAAATTGAGGAGAAGAGGTCACAAAGATGGCTGCCTGTGGTTTGTAATGTTAGGGGCCAGACCTTTTCTACCCCAAACTCTGACTTAGTTTCCTATAATAATAACAACAACGACACCGTCTCAGCTCCTATACAACAGCCAATACGAAAGTGTTGAAATAGCTGTTTCACTACTAATTACAGTTTTAGTCTGTGTGGCTCTTGTGTTAAGCAGTATAATTTAGTGCTTAAACATTTAGACTGTGCAGACTCGCTGGTTCAAATCCCAGTCGTCCCGCTCACTGGTCATTTGTCCTTGACCTTCATCTGTACGCTTCGGTTTCCCACCGCCAAAGAGGAAACGAGAGCAAATGGACACAGCAATAATAGCTACGATATACAACTGGTGCTGTAACTGAGAGTTGATAAACACAACTCACTCAGGACTTAGCTACTGCAAACGCCATGGAACAGTTCCTTCACAAACTATGTGTCGCTTGCCTATCAATCCAGCGCTTGAGAGGCTGAGGCAGGAGGATCACAAGGTCCAGGTCAGCTTGAGCTTTAAAATAAGATTGTGCCTCAGAAAAATTAACTAGGTATCCAATTTAAAATCTTTGAGGAAAATGAGTGTGACCCCCATGAGGATTGGAGATTCGGCTTAGTCTACAGGGCTTACCAGCATGCACGAGCCTGGGTTCCATCCTGCAAAAGAAAACAAAACAAAAGCCTCCTTGTTATTGCCACTTCAATTACTACGGCCGAAAAGAGTGAATTTCCCTCGCAGAGGTTTCTAACTTATTATTAAAGTTGGTATTAGAAAGAAGGAAATTCTACATTGCAGATTTTTTAAAAGGTGGTTAATTTTTCAAACGTGACATATGCAACTATTTCAATGGAATGGTGTGTGTGTGTGCATGTGTGTACGGTGTATGTGTGTATATGTGTGCATGTGTGTGCATGTGGAATGTATGTGTGTGTGTGGTGTGTGTGTATGTGTGCATGTGTGTGCATGTGGAATAAGTGTGTGCATGTGGTGTGTGTATGTGTGTGCATGTGGAATGTGTGTATGTGTGTACGTGTGTGTATGCACGCTCTGTGGATGTGTGTGTGTGTGTGTGTGTGTGTGTGTGTGTGTGCATGTATGTACATGTGGAATGTGTGTGTGTGGTGTGTGTGTATATGTGTGCATTTTGTGTGTGTGTATGTGTGTGCATGTGGAATGTGTGTATGTGTGTACGTGTGTGTATGCATGCCTCTGTGTGTGCATGTGAATATGCATGCCTCTGTGGGTGTGTGGGTGTGTGTTTCACTGCTGAGGAGCCGAGCCAGGCCCTCGTGCATGCTGGACCAGTGATCTACCCCTGAACAGCTTCCCATCTCCTGATGCTTCACATGGGAGTAAGGCAGAAAATCCATCAGGTTTTTTCCGAGCCAATAAAGTCATGGGTCTAGGTGAGATTTTCAGCTAAGCCAGCTTGAGAAATGAGCTGTTTCCTATGTCATTGTCGTCTTCTATCTGTCCGGTGACCGTGGTCCTTTTCCCTGCAGTGTTGACTGTTGGTTGGGAAATCCCCAACTAACAATAACTCCTTTGCCCTTCCTGAATGGGGATAGCGCTTGCTAGTGAAGATGAATGTCTGCCTTTGCTATTTGCACACACACACACACACACACACACACACACACACACACACGCCTTCCTAACTGAAGTTTCCTCTAATTCCTTAAGTTTTAACATCATTCTTTTTACTTCCATCCCCTCCTCAGGAATGACTTGGTGCAGCCCTTTAGAGGCCTGGAAGGTCATCTGTACAAATCACTCAAGTTAGCGGCTGAGTCCTAATGACAGACAACCCCATTAATGTAGCCCCCCCTCTGTGGGAGTTTACTTTTCTGGCTCAGTGTGTTTTATTGCAGGCTTGTTAAGAGCCCTCATTGTGTGCCTCGGAGCTTTAAGGGTTCCTGTGTACCCTGAGAGCAGCACCAGCCCAGTGCTCATGGAGAGCTCTCCCACTTTGTCAGAGGCTGAAAGTGGGGGAAGAAACTGCCACAGGGATTTAAGAGCAGATATCTGCTCGCCTGTCGCGGCTCTGTGAGAAGGCACCCAGTCATGGAGACAGATGTGGCCTTGCCAATCGCCTGCACCAAACTGCAGCCCCAGCAGGGCCGCTGTGCCTCTGGCAGTATCCTTGTGCTAGAAAGAGAAAAGAGAAGCCCCAGTCTAACTGGATTCAAAGAAAGTCTAGGGTTGGGTCCCTATTGTGGTTTGGTTTTAGCTCCCGTCCATACAAACGTGCTGTGTTTACAGGAAGTTTGACTGTTCCAAATCTCTTCTAAATCAAGGATCTTGGGAGAGGTCGTGATCTCAGGGATCAACACCAATCACAGGTCTACAAAAGCTGAGAAAGTTCTAGCCCTGGGCAGCTTTCCAGCGGCAACCCTTGTCACATAGTCCCCTGTAAAGCCAGCGCTGGAACCCATGCTGTCCAGAAGCCAGGACTGTCTCCAGCCAGAGGATCTCCTTCCCCAGCTTGAAGTGAGGTGGGGTTATTGAGACTACATTTCTCAGTGCATGGGTGTGCCAACACAGCAGAGAGCCCTGGAGGGGCCAGAATAGACATGGCAGGTGCTCTTACACAAATCTGGCCCAGCCTGAGGGTGGGGAATTTCTAGTTCAGAAAGCGTCAGATGGGGCCTGCTCACATGGCCAGAAGGAGTACGTCTAAGGATGAAAAGAAGGATGCCCTGGGGTTCCACCAGTTCAGAAACAGCCCCCCACCCCCAGGATGCTCACTCTCATTTGGAGAGGCCAGTTCCTCCCACCCTGAGTATATTCCCTCAGCCTAGGTTCTCACTTCCTGTCATATAGCTGTTATTATGGGACTCCACACCAGCCACACACTATCCATACAGCCGCTCCTCTGGTGGGAGGTGAGACTCCAGCTCTTGCTGCATCTTAGAGACTCTTAAAGAAACAGCTGTTGACCGCAAGCCCAGTCTGGGTCACGTGAGTTGATGCTCTGCTTCTGTGGAGCTCTGACTTCATGGGTGACTTGGGAGGTCATTCAAATCCCAGGAGGTCCCCACTCCTGAGGTGATAGTGTAGGTGTTCACAGTCAAGAGCAAATCTGTATGTGTGTCGCTGGCGTGCTACACCGGGCTGTGTCTATGAAGGTTGGAGTTGGTAGGTGAGGAGACTGACTGGGAACATGTGGAGGCTGCCAATAGAGCAGCCAAGGAAGCAGGGCTCAGGCAGGGCCAAGAATCAAGTCAGTGAGAGTTTGAGGGTTCACTTCCAGTGAGGGGAGACATACCCTCCAGGCTTGGGTCTCCCCTCGCTGCTGAGCAAGACTCGTATGAGGATACTCCAACTAGCTCTGGGTTTCCACACCCTGAGGGGCCACCCACCCTTGCTCCTCCACTGAAGAACCAGGTAACATACCATGGCCCTGTTGATGCTTGGCTTTTGTGACCCCCGTCCCCACCTCCACCTCAGGAGTCCTTTCTGACCCCTGCAAGGTCTTGCTTGTCCTTTACTCATCCCGCAGGGGCACGGCAGTCATTGTCAACCTCATTTTACAAAGGAGGGAACTGAGGCATGGGCAGGAAATAGGGCTTTCCCACAGGCTCATGGCCAGGGAACCTGGATGTGGATCACTAGCCTCCAAGTTCAGCGCTGAGCCTACCCTTGTATAATAGTCCGGAGATAGGACCATCCGGGGCAGGAGCTCAGCTCAATCTTCTTTTGAAGCGGGTTTCCTCCTCTCTCAGCAGGGCAGCAAGTGTCATGGTTCTTCAGTAAAATGTGTTTACTGATCTAAGACTCCAGGCTCTTCCTCTCTAACAGTGGAAGGAAGATGGGGAGCAGAGCTCAGGGAAGCAGGAGGCTTCCGTGTGGTAGTGAGCCCCCTCCCCTGGACTCCTCCCATGTGAGCGTGAGGACCTGAGTTCAATCCCCAGAACTTACCTAAGAATGCCAGGCACATGGTGGATGCTTGTGATCCCGTCTCTGGGAGGCAGAGACAGGAGGATCCCTGGGTTCACTTGCCAGCCTAACCTAACCTGCCTAATTGGTGAGCTCCAGGCTATTGAGGGACTGACTCTGTTTGCAAGGAGTTAACACTGTGTGCTATTTTACATGAGAATAGTAGATTCACCTTTCATGGTTGCTAAAGCTTTGTAAGAAGGAACCAAACTGAAGCCATTTTGGATAGAACTTCCATTTTGAATAAGGGTCAAATCAAGTTTAATTTCCCAAGACCTCTCTGATCTCCCTGGGTAACTGACATCCTGGTTGGCAAGTTGAGACATGAATGGTGGGCAAGGCGTCCTGCCACACTTGAGTAAACCAGCCACTGAGAAGAAGATAGTGGACCACAGAGAAATGCTCCTGGGAAAGTCCCCACTCCCTGAATCCTGATTGGTGAAAAGTGTAACTGTAACTTGACACAGATGTTTGTAGTTGTCATGCTTAAAGTTCTGTAATTCTCTGGCTCGAGGTCCCTGTTCATCCCCCACATCTGTTCTGCAGCCCGGATCCATCAGTAGTGGCTTGATTACAATGAACTTTTTTCTGCACTGACTCAGTGTTTGAGTTGTGTTGGATCCAAGCGGACCCCATAACAGTATTAGATATTAGAAGTCATTCGTGTGAAGTGCTTGCCATGATTTGAATACAAAATGTCCCTCACAAACTCATGTATTTGAAGGCTTGGTCCCTGGCTTATGGCACTATTTGGGAAGGTTTGTGGAAACTTTTTTTTTTTTTTTTTTTTTTTTTTTTTTTTTTTTTTGGTTTTTCGAGACAGGGTTTCTCTGTGTAGCTTTGCGCCTTTCCTGGAACTCGCTTTGGAGACCAGGCTGGCCTCGAACTCACAGAGATCCGCCTGGCTCTGCCTCCCGAGTGCTGGGATTAAAGGCGTGTGCCACCACCGCCCGGCTGGTTTGTGGAAACTTTAAGAGACTGAGGGTAAGCCTGCGAAGGTTTTACTTGGACCTCAGTTCCTGTCTCTTCGTTGCTGTCTGGCCATGAAGTGAGATTCCCACCCCCCAACACACACAGTCTCCCCTGCTGCCATGAAGTTCTGTCTAAGCGCACAGACCAAGAGACCATGGGCTGAACCGAAACCTTCCTCCTTGAAGGTACAGTTCTCAGGTATTTGGTTACAGGGATACAAACGTCACTAATACAGAGCTTAACCCAAGGGGCTGACGTACCAGCTCTCGTGTGTTTAATTTCCTTGTTGTGAAATTCTACCACCAATATGCTTCCTTTTTTTTCCCCCTAACTGGCAGTTGCCAAAGCAAAGAGAACAGTGGGATCCTTTAGGAAATGTCGCCTTCCTTCTGCTAAGCCACTCTCATGCTTCTGTCTCTGCCTCACAGTGTGACCCCTCTCCTCACACTAATTCTACATAATACACAACCACGAACCCCAGGGACATTGGCTTGTGGGTCAGGAGTGGGCTGGGCAGCCCTGCTGGGGTCCCTCACACATCTGACTCAGCTGGCTGCAGGCTGGATGATTGGGCTTAGCACTCTGTGTCTTGCCCAGGCATGTTTCTGGAGAGGGTGTGGAGGAACCGAAGGGAATAAGTGAAATCCTGCCAACACCATTTGATCTGTCCCTGCTGCAATGATGGCATTTTATTAGCAGAGGTGCAGAGTCCCATGGCTAAGGGCAGCTTTAAGGACCAGGAAGGTGGTTTCATGAGAGAAACTAGGGTGACATGGCAAAGACCACTGCATGCGAGGAGCGATGTATAAACAGCGCTTTCAATCTGGCTCCAGCTAACGCTGTCTCCACTCCTTGAGCAGATAAACTCCCTGGACAGCAACTCCAGCTCAGTGATGGTCTGCCACCCACAAAGCTGGATCTTCACCCCATAAAAGGCCTCCAGAAAGATCTGTGTTGAGTGTTTAGAACAAAGCATGCGGACCGCAAGTTGGTTTTTGTTTAGTTTTATGGGGCCAGTGTTAGGAGATAATGCTCCCCCATGTCTTCATGTCTTTTGAAGCGTAACTGTCATGTGTTCCTAAATATATTTTCAAGTGTTTGTACCATTTCTGTTGATACTGGGGAGCCTTTTCCACAATAACCTCTTCTGCCAAGAGCAGCTACCACAAACTTCTGAAGACGTCAGTGTCTCCCCCGTGCAGGGAACGTCCCTCTGTCTGCCAAGGGATGCTGCATTCCAGTGGTGCCTACTGTCCTGCATAAGAAATTTGCTCAAGCACCCCTGCATAGTGGAGCTTTCTGATCCTTTCATCCGCAGTGTGCAAAGGCGATTCAAGTGCCTTTCTCAAGCACATTATTTCTTAGAGTGAGAAAGATAATCTCAAGATGCATCCCAGTTATATAACATTCCTGAAAAAAACCTATAAAATAGAGACTAAATTAGTGGCTGGCAGGAGACAGGAATGATATGTGTGTTGGTGGATGGTGGATGGAAGGGTAGGAGTGAGGGCAGGTACTCAGAGGCAGGAGACAGGAATGATACATGTGTGGGTGGATGGTGGATGGAAGGGTAGGAGTGAGCGCAGGTACTCAGAGGCAGGAGACAGCGGTTCTACAGAAATGACTCAGCAGCTCTTCTCCTTGTGTGTGGTAGAGATTACACAGATCTTTTCGTGGGAAATAAATTGGCATAGGATGAAACGTAGGTCCATATAAATATTCCCACATAGATGTTGATAGCAGTTTTATGGATAATTACCAAAACTTGAAAATGACCAACGTAACTTTCAGTCGGTGAACATTTCTTATGTCATAATAAGAAATGAGGTATTCAAACATAAAATGAAATGGAGGAAATTTAAATACATATTACTAAGTAAAAACGGTATATCTGAAAAGCAACGTATTGTAAAATTCTGTTACAGGTTAGCTTTTGTCCAAAATACATGAAACCAGAAGTGCTTTGGACATCGGATACTTTAAATTTTGGAATATCTATATACGCTCAGTAAAAAATCTTGGGAAGGGACCCCAGTCTCGATGCCAAATTCACCTATGTTTATTTATCCTCCTGACAGAGCCGGAAGGTGATTAGACAAAATACATTTCTGCATCTGTGTTTTAACTGCTCTGGGTCACATGAGGTCGGGTGTGGATTTTCCACTTGGGGTATCAGGTGTGGATTTAAAAGTTCTGAATTTTGGAGCCTTTAGATTTTTCAGGTTAAGGTTGCTCAACCTGAATTTGACATTCTAAAGGCAGGAAGATATAGAGGCTGTAATGGTAATCGTGATTATCAGGGGCTGCAGGGCAGGGAGGGGGAAGGGGTGGAGCACAGGGGGATGCTAAGGTCCGTGCAATTATTTTGCAGGAGCCTGGGGTAGTGATTGCATCATATCTGTTTGTCCAAGTCCATAGATTATACACCGTCAAGAGTAGCAGTAACATAAACTAAAGTAGACTTTAGAGGGAGTGCATTTTGAAGGTACCTGTGCACACACATCCAGCTTGAAAGGGTGGAAACTGATGAAAATCTATACCTTAGTCAATTGCAATGTTTCATTTCCTGGGTTTGATATTTGATATTTTAGCTCTAGAAAGTGTCTTATTGGGGGACACTGACCAAGAGACACACAGGCACTCCAAACTACATTTGTAACTTCCTTTGATTCTATAATTATTTTATATTTTTGGTTGTGAGCCTAGCCTTTAACGGCTGAGCCATCTCTCCAGCCCAATTATTTTAAAATAAAAGATTTAAAGAGCACTCAATGCATTGACTACTCCAAACCGCATTTCGTCTGTAGCATGGCATAGGATCTAAGGTGGTAGATACAGGGGGTTGGCCAGACTTCCTAGTTTTATGTCTTGATGTGAGCTTCCCTGTCCCTCTAATTTGTGGAGCCTCCTGGGGGGTTTCATTGAACTCAAACCTTCTGAGATCTTTCTCATTAGCTGACTCCCTCGTACTGTGTGGGTCCTCGGTCTTAGGACGACATCACTCCAATGTATTTATCATGACTGAGAACACTAGTGGACCATTTTTGGTCTTAGTAGTAATGACGAGGAAAATCAAGGCTGTCTGAGCACTTGCCCTGACTTAAACAAGACTAAGACCTTTACATGGATTATGTCACTTAATGACAGGTTCAGAGAGTTTAGGTAGTCACTCAAAATCTCCAGCCAATGAGAGACAGAGCTTTGTGCTCACCATTCTAGAGGATTACACAGTATCTTCTTTCAAAAGGAAGAAGGAAGGAAATGTAATTTTTCTATTTACTTTCTAATCCAACTTTTAAAAAAATCACTCCATCTTGATCTACATAGAAAATAAACATTTAATATTTTGGTTGGATATGCTCACACTTATTAATCAATATTGAAAATGTTAATTGTCTTGAATGATTTTTATGAGACTGTTCTGCACCTAGTGGATTGTTCTGTGGTCTTATGGATTGATCCCAGGGCTCGTACATACTAAGTGAGCACTTCGTCACCGTATGCTCAGCCCACCATTTGATGGCTCTCAAAACATTTCTTCTCTGCTTTCCTCAGCCTGAAGAGCAGTGAGTGTCACTAACCCCAAAGTCCCAGCTGAGACCTTGCAAGTGGCAGCTTCATGCTAAAACAAACAAACAAACAAATAAATAAATGTATGTTTTGGAGCATTTTTAGATTTTAGTTTTGCAATGCTATGCAAATATCCCAAAATTCAAAAAAGACTTAGAAATGTGAAACATTTTTGTCTTACTTAGGGTCTTATTGCTGTGAAGAGACACCATGGCCATAGCAACTCTTATAAAAGAAACATTTAATTGGGGCTGGCTTACAGTTTCAGAAGTTTAGTCCATTATCATCATGGCAGGAAGCATGGCAGCATGCAGCAGACATGGTGCTGGAGGAACTGAGAGTTCTCCATCTGGATCCACAGGCAGCAGGAAGGGAGCATGACAAGGTGCCCAGCTTGAGCTTCTGAAACCTCAAAGCCTGCTCCCAGTGACACACTTCCAACAAGGCCATACTTACTCCAGTAAGGCCACACCTCCTAAGAGTACCACTCCCTATGGGCCTTGGGGGCCATTTTCATTCAAACCAGCACAACATTTTTCGTCCCAAGAATTTTAAATGAAAGATCTATGGGTATAAATAATACAATAAAGAGTTTTCTTACGTACAAACTTCATTTTTACAATTATGCAAGAATATCTGTGCATCAAATTCCCAAGAATGAAATTCTTGGACCTAAGTGTTGATGATGTGATTATAATTTGGAGAGCTCTTTTCCAAGACATTTTCCCAAACATTAAAAAAAAATTCATGTAAAAAAAAAAAATTCATGTTATCATTACAAACAGAACAGTCATCGTTTTCCCAGAAGTTCCCTTTACCTTCACCCCAGGATCTATCTAGTAAGCAAAATCAGTGTTTTGTCACAGTTCTCAAATTATGAATAAAACTGATCATGAATTATTGGTCTTTCATTTAACTGTATGTAGAAGAAGCTCTACTGTAATGGTTGGTTTTAATTGTAAACATGACACCACCAGCCATCACCAGGGAAGGGAGTCTCATGAGGGATTGTCTAGATTTAGTCAGCCTGTGGGCATATCTTTGGGGGACAATCTTTTTTTTTTTTTTAAAGATTTATTTATTTAATGTGTACCAGTGTTTTGCCTATATATACTCTGTGTGAGGATGTCAGATCCCCTGGAACTGGAGTTACAGACAATTGTGAGCTGCTATGTGGGTGCTGGGAATAGAACCTGGGTCCTCTGGAAGAACAGACAAGGCTCTTAACCTCTGAGCCATCTCGCCAGCCCCTGGGGGATAATCTTAATTAGTAGGAAGATTCACCGGCTGTGGGTGTCATTAATTCCTAAGAGGTGGGAGCTGGATTGTTTATGTGCGCACACACACACACACACACACACACACACACACACACACACATACACATACACACACACACACACACACACACACACAGAGCAAGAGAGCTGAGCACTAGCACACACTAATTCTTTGCTGTCTGCTCTGACTATAGAAGTAATATAACCAGCTGCTCTAATGATGCTCTGACTTCCCGGAGTGTGGGTTGTAGTCTGGGTCCTAAGCCAAATATGCCCTTTTCCCTTGAGTTGTCTTCTACCACAGTAAGAGGAAAGGAAATTAGGACTCCATCTTCGTACGTTAAAGGGTTGTGTCCTGTAGCTAGAGTTTTCCTGCCTGGCCCACGGTCAGGGCAAATCTCTGTCACCTGCCAGTTCCACAGCTGCTCAGACCCAACTGAGTAAACACACAGAGACTTATATTGGTTACAAACTGTATGGCCGTGACAGGCTTCTTGCTAACTGTTCTTATATCTTAAATTAATCCATTTCTATAAATCTATACCTTGCCACGTAGCTCGTGGCTTACCGGCATCTTCACATGTTGTTTGTCATGGCGACGGCTGGCAGTGTCTCTGACTCAGCCTTCCTGTTCTTTCTTTTCTTCTCTCTGTTAGTCCTGCCTATACTTCCAGGCTAGCCACTGGCCAATCAGTGTTTTATTTATTGACCAATCAGAGCAACACATTTGCCATACAAAACATCCCACAGCAGTGTCCTCTGCTTCAGGTCTACACTGTTACCTTCCTCCCCATCCCCATTGTGACATGTTTCTTTAGACTCTACTTGTGCTAAGGGCTCCTGTGCAGAATAGTTTTAATATAGTCAAGGTTGTCAGTCTTGAGCCTCATACAAAATACTCATATTTCTATACTACTACATGGCGATATATATATATATATATATATATATATATATATATATATATACACACACACACACACACACACACACACACACACACACACACACACACACACATACACACACATATATACATATCCCTGAAATCTCTCTATCTCCTCTATGTCTTCTAGTGGCTGGACAGGTCTTTCCACATTTTCATTATCTAGAATTTATTTGTATTTGGATGACTATCCAGTTGTCTCAATAGCAGTTTTTAAAATGGGCCATGTACCCTAGTGATTTGAAATGCCCATTGGTTCTACATGTATACATTTCTGGTCAAGTTTGATTGTACTAAAGGGCCTTTGGGTCTGTTTCATTAAACTCTGTGGCTGCCCTTGAGACTGCTCCTTAGAGTTTGATAATGTGTTTTATCGTGTGAGAATGTTTGCTCCCTCATCTCTTCTGTTTTCGAAGGCACTAAGTGTGCTGGTTTTTCATTGCCCTATGATGCTGGGGTCTACCTTAGAGACATGGCTCTCCAGCCTTGCTCGAGAATTCCCCACCCCACACGGGGCCCATTCCTCCAAGTCAGATTCTCTAAGCGCTTGCCTGAACACTTGGCCAACAAATGTGAGCTCTCTCTTCCCATCAGCCTGTGCCACTGTCTTTCTGCAGCTTTCTCCTAGTAGTGTTTCTGAACCTCCAGGGCCGAGCAAGGAGCTTCCAGGACCTTCTCTGCTTCAAGTTCTCAGCCTAAGTTCTGAGCTTTGGTGTTTTTCTCCAACTAATGTCAAGTAGCAAGGCTGTAATTTTCCCAAATTTAAGAGCATTTTCCCCTGGTTTCCTGGCTGGCTCAGACTTGTGAAAACATTCTCAATTTCCACTTCACTTCCTCTGACATTGTGCAAGACAGTGTATGGCACAGCCTTAGCTTACTAAATGTTTCTGAGACTTTCACTTGGACTTGCCAATCTCTCCTTCAGTTCCTCTCCTTTTTATAAAGACAAATGGGGGAGCACTTGATCTGTAACCTTTGGCTTTGTTATGTCTTTTGCTTTGGGCTACCCAGTCCTATTTCCCCATCCATCACTCTTCCGTATTGATTTTGGACGGCTGTAGCGTTTGCCTTTGTGCTTGGCAAAGAAAGCCATTGATTTTGACAAGACCTAGAAATGTTGGGAGTATTTGGACACATCCCCAATCTCAGTGTGGCTACGGAAGGCAGGAGCCCACGGCCGAAGGTGGGTTTACTGTCTCGGCCTGTAACTGTGAAAATAAAGACTGCTGACAGCTGTTGGCAAAGACCTTGAGAGCTGTCATCCATCTACTCTTGACAGTAAGAGCCAGGAGTGACCCTCAAATGTCCCGGTGAACCACTGAAGGCATGAGTTCGGCTCCAACCCGAATACTTGGATATGGAGTTGTAGGAAGCGAAGTCTGAGGGAGAGCCGGGAGGCCTAAACGCACTCCAATGTGCTCTGGAAGGGTGGAATTCCTCCTGAGCCTCCGGAGAGACCCTGAATAACCCATGAAGAGGAAACTGCAAAATACAGACCATTCTAGATGGTTCCTAAGTGACAGGAGTCAATGTGAACAGTGAAGACTATTTCACTAGTTGCCTTTCTCCTATAAAAATTGTCCCCTAGCTTTTGCCTAGTCAGTCTCCCGATTAGACCTACAAGAAATTAGGAGGCCAAAGGGCCAACAGTAGAAAAAAAGGATGGAAAACAAGTAAGCTTAGCTGGGTGAATAGATATTGAACAGTTGGAGATTGACTAAAAATAGACAGAAAGGATGACGGGGAGGGGTAAGCTAGGCAGTTTCCGTCCCAGAGCTATGTCATGAAGAGGACCGTGGTAGGCCTTTTCTAGGCATCTAAGGTGCTCACTGAAGACTCACCTGGAGCCTTCTGTGTTTATAGGCTCAGCCAGGTGCCCCCCTCCTAAGAGCACACCCTCCAGCAGCTCTGCCTGTGGAGGTATAGGAAGGAGGTGTTCCTCCATGGGGAGCACTCACAAACTTATGAGCTATAGCATACGGGCTTCCCAGGAAAGGGAATAGACTAAACAGAAATGTGGCTGGGTTGGGGAGGTAGCCCACTTGGTAAAGCGGCTGCCACGCAAGCAGGAGGAACTGGGTTCAAATCTCCGGGCAAGATGGCACGCATTTGCAACCCCAGTTCTAGGGTCAGCAGGCAGAGGTAGGGGATCCCTCAGTCAGTGAGATCTAGGTTGAAAGAGACGTTGGCTCAAAAAAAAAAAATAATAAGGTGGAGAGTGATCAAGGAAAAAACCTGATGTCAGCCTCTGAGACACACACACACACACACACACACACACACACACACACACACACACACACACAGGCATGCAAGCACAAAAGGAATGTGACTGCCCTTGGACTCAGCAGTTACTCGATGAAAACTTGATAGAGAATTCACGTGGAAAATAGGATTTTATTTTGTTTGAGGAGCACATCACCCCCTTTCCATGACCCCCCAAAAAGCATCTATGCATTCTAGGATCCTTGTGAAGGAATACTTTGAATGGCAGCTAGAAAAGGGGGCTCCCATATGTGATGAAGGTGTGTTTGGCAAAATGAGTGGCTAGCTAGTGAGGTCCAATCAGACTGATGAGTCACAGGTCTGTGAGCTGACTCACCCGCAATCGGGCGAGACTGCCCAGGACTAGCCTCCCCTGGATGAGGGAAAAACTGTCTCATGGACACTCACCCATTCCATGCCAAGCTGAGTTATCATCCGTGGTGCACTTCAAGGCATCCAGGGCTATTCGGGAAAGGTTAGTTAGCTTTGTCTGGCTACCAGTCAGCATTTTAAAGACATCTTACATTCAGATTTCCCTCCTGTGCCATTCTCACGCTGGAGAGTCACTGTGTCCTGGGCTAGCCCTCTAGACTAGTCTGGTGTCGTGGTCCTGTCTCCTGCTGCTCCTCTGGGTTGGGAGATGGGACTGAAGAGCATCCCCTCTGCTGTGACTGAATACACCAGGCTGCTGTGTCACACAGTCTCTCACATTTTCCAGCTCTCCCCGTTAGGGAGGTAACTTGTGCTCACTCTTGATGAAGTGTTTGGAATCCCATTTGTGGGATTTTTATCTCATCTAATTCGAGTGAAAGAACACAGGGGACATCCTGGGGACAATCTCAGGTGAGGGAAAAAACCAAGCTTTCTCTACTTTAATGAAGGACAGCTATGGAAATCTTACTGAGAGTGGGTAAGCAGCCGACTGAGTAGTTCTTGTCAACAAAATGAATTACAGTTCCATGAAATAAAATGGAAAAATTTCAGGTGTGTGTTGAAGGAAAAAAGGAATCCCAGAATCCGAGCAACTGTTTAATTATTTGGGAAAGATTAGATCCGATAAATGAACTAGACAGATAGATACATTTGCAGTATGGATTTAACGGTGTGTCACTCTGGTGTCTCTGTGGTCACCCTGTCTTCCCTTCGGGGGTCAAACATCCCCCTCTGTTCCACTTTATTAGTCCACTTGTAGTTACATTCAGGCCCCAAATGGATAACCCAGGATGACTTTCTCAACTCAACACCCTTACCTTAATCCCAGCTGCCACGTGTGTTATATAAGGTCGTGTCCACATACTCCCAGCTGCCCAGCATCACCCTCACACATCCCACCTCCAGACACCAGAGGTTTGTTTCTTCTGAAAATCTCCACCTAAGAGGCTTTCCACCTTTTCTTGGGGACTCCCTCCCAGTCTGCCGTGTTCATGGAACTTTCTGGCTCATTCGCCATGTCTTACCTGGAGCAAGGTAATTCTCCTATCACAATCTGCTCCTCAGCGAAGGAGTGAACTCTGCTTCTCAGATTGTGACCTGCTGGAAACTTTCCTCTGCCTCTTGCATCTAAATCTCTGTCCAGACCTGCCTGCCAGGCTGCCTCTTATCACCAAGTCCGACCACTGGGCAGTAATTTAAAAATATTTTCTGAGAAAAGTAGCACGCTGGAACTTGATGTGTTTCTTCTCTGTCTTTTATATGTGGACCTTTTGAATCTACTCTGTTCCTCTCTACTCTCCTTCCCACTCATTCCCTCCCCCCACTTTCTACTCCTCTCCTCTCCCCATCCCCCTCCTCTCCTCTTTCCTGTCACACCCCCTCGCCTCTTCCGTTTCTCTTGTCCTTTTTCTTTCCAATAAGTGAATCCTAGCCAGAATCAATAGCATTTCTTGAGTAGACCAGGAAATTCCAATTCTGATAAAACATTCAGTAGAGGTCATCCGGGCCAGGGCCTCTGGTGGCAGAGCATTCAGAACCTCGGCCTCTGGGTAGAGGAAGCGTACAGCCCCGAATCCTCTTAGGGCATGGCACCTGCGACCAGGGCCGTTTCAGGCTCTGACCACGCATCCCTCCCACCATTCTGCCTACAGAACTTCTCCCTGCTGGGACCAATGTCTATCGGTGAGGTTTCACTTCTTCCACATGATTTTTCCTTCTTTCTGTGAACTACATCTCTGTGACTGGCAACTACACCCCTCCACCTGACACTTCCATCACGGACCTCAGAGACAAGCACGGAACTCCTTCACAGTCCCGCTATTCACTAAACTTTACTTCTGTGACAGATGTACCAACTTTGGACATCACCTCTTGGCTTTCTAGCTAACCATGGAATAGGAATTTAGCTTTCACTACCTCCCTGAATCCAGGAACTTTTTGAAAATTTGTAATTTGGTGTTTATTTTTACAATTTTATGTTAGGCTAGCCAAGAGGTATAATATGATTATATTTCCATTTTTTTTTTACAACTTTCTGTTTTGTCTGCAGTTATTATTTGCCCTTCTGTCTTCTTAGCTTTGTCTGTACTCACCCCTCTGTTTTTCTAAGACTCTCCCTCAGAATCGTATAATTTACCTTGGAACTGTTTCTCACAGGCTGGAGCCTACCAGATTATCTCCTTCAGTGTGTGTCTTAAGCCTGGAGGTTGCCTCCTGGCTTCTCTCGGGGCTGAACAGCCCCTATTCTTGGGTTTTCCTTTCCTTCTTCCCTGATCCATCCCATGCAGTTGCAATCTTCGAGAACGATTAAGGCCTAGGCAGGAGTCGCTTGATTCCCATATCTGTGAAACACAAAGGGGAGAGTCGGATGGGGCTGGAGGAGCTGAGCTCACCCCTGTGTTGCAAACCTGACCATCTGTTGGCCCAGTGGGGAATTTCAGGGCAAACGTTATCCCTTGAGGACCCCAGGATGGGTGGAAAGCTTGCTCCATTGTTGACTAAGGGCCACTCTAAGAGACACCTGAGGCCAACTGCAAAGGAGTGGCCAGCTCCAGGCAAGGGGTTAATGATACTGTTTCAGTCGGCCCCTGGACAGGAACACGAGCAGTGTCTTGTTTTTAGGTCGTCAATGGAGCTGAGTTTCTGAACTTGACGTCTTCATTTTTGTTGTTGTTGTTGTTGGCGCTCATTTTCATGAAGCACAGTCTCAGTAGTTTCTCAGACATGACACTTAGAATATACATTCCAGGGCACTGGAGAGATGGCTTGGCAGTTAAGAGCACTGGCTGCTCCTCCAGAGGACCCAGGTTCAATTCCCAGCACCCACATGGCAGCTCACAACTGTCTGTAACTCCAGTCCCAGGGGATCTGACACCAATGCACATAAAATAAATACGTTAAAGAAATTTGAAAAAGAATATGCATTCCAAGGCTTTAAATCTCGGAAACTCCTCTTCCTCTAGCTTCCTCCTGGAAGGCAGAGTCAGGTATAGAACTCAGCTCCCTCAGACATGGTCTTGTGGCTGCTGCTCTTGCCTTCTAGGTTCTGATGCTGCCGTTGGTCAGGCTGAGGCCACTCTTTCCCACTCCTTGAATTCTCACGTTTCTTCTTTGCTGGTCCTTCCCCTTCTCTTTCTGGAAGCTTCAAACCTGTTCTCTTTCTTGCCTGTGTAACTACCACTGTAAGGAAATTGATGTGACATGACAGCACCTTTACTTATTAGACCAGGCACATGACAGTTCTGCCTAGTCTGGTGGACAATGCCTTTGTATACAAAGAAATACCTTATCTGTCTGATAATGATCTTCACTTAAGGTTTTATAGTCTAGCCGGGTGGTGGTGGCGGCGGCGGCGGCGGCGGCGGCGCACACCTTTAATCCCAGCACTTGGGAGGCAGAGCCAGGTGGATCTCTGTGAGTTCGAGGCCAGCCTGGGCTACAGAGCGAGATCCAGGAAAGGCGCAAAGCTACACAGAGAAACCCTGTCTTAAAAAAAAAAAAAAGATTTTACAGTCTTTCATTTTGGAACTTATTCAGATGTAGAACTTTCTGGATTGGCTGTTGTCTGACAATTTTTTAATCCCCCCATTGCTTACCTTTTTCACCAAATCTGGGAGATATTTTTCCTTTGTCTTTTTTATCTTTAATTTGAGCTGTAGTAGTTTATGTGTTCAAAAGTATTTTCTTTAGTTTTGCTTTGAAAGGTAGAGTCTTATTTAACTCAGGCCTGCCTCAAACTAACTAAGTAACCAAGGATGACCGTGAACCTCTGACCTTTCTCCTTCTACCTTCCACCTGCCAGAACTGTAAGCATTTGCCACCATGGCCAGCACAGGCATTCCCTTTAGTCTGTAATTATTCCTTCATGCTATCCTGTTCCTGTTTGTTGGACAGACTCCATCTTCTCGTTTCTCTGAGAGCATTGGAAGGTTGTTGTTGCTGTTCCTCTTCTGGATTGTCTCTATTTTCTCCATGTTCGTTAAGTTTCTCCCCTGTATGATCTGTCCTTTCTCTCTCGTGTTGGGGGGTTTCCTTCAGATAGCTGGTGTTTTTTAATCTTCTGACAAGGTTTAAGAGCAAGATGTAGTGTGCAGACGAGGGGTTGTGAAACAGTAGATTCTCCTCCAAGGACATCAAGTGATACATGTGGGTCATAGTCCGATTTCTGTTTCTATAACAAAATGCCCATAACAAAAAGACTGAGGACTTTATAAAGTTTACATACCTTAAACCGTTTTGGAAGCCCAAAAGCATGATTCTGGCGTTGTTTCTGGGAAGGGCATCAGGTCACATTGAATCACGAGGCAAGAGCATATGAAGAATTACAGGGGTGCAAAGGGCTGACACAGAGGGGCGGGGGCAGTAGAGTAGGCCAAAGAGGTCACGCTCACTTTATAACATCTCCTTCTCAGAATAACTAATCCAGCCCCAAGAGGTGTGACCCAGGGGACTGAGGAGACAGGTCAGCTGGTAAAGGGCTACCTACACATGCGTGAGGACCAGAGTTTGCTTCCCAGCACCCGTGGGAGAAGCCATGTGTGGTATCAATTGCTTGTAATCCCAGCAGTAGAGAGGTAGAGACAGGTAGGTTCCTGGGGCTTACTGGACAGCCAGCCTAGCTTGGGGATCCCCAGGTCCAAGCTTGATAGCCTCAAAGGGCACTCAAGGTTAACCTCTGGCCTCTATGCACATACACCGTCACATACATGAACATACACATAGAGGAGGGTGGAGTGAGATCCTGTGAAACAGTTATTAATCTTATCTGAGGGTGAGACCCATGATTTATTCACTTTCCACAGGGGCCCGCCACTTTATGATCCTACCATCTCTCATTAAGCTTCCAACTCATGAATGTTTGTGTGACAAACTATGTTCAAATCATAACTGTCCTTTAATTGGGGCTCTTAAAAATGTCACGATCTGCAGATCTTTTCTTTGTGACATTTTTAGTTTCTTTCTCAGAAGATCCCTGATAAGTTTTCTGTGTCCCGATAACAGGCGTCTCCATCAATGCAGTAAGCCAGATCAAGCTGAATTAAAAAGTAAAAGACCAGGTACATTTGAGCACAGCACTCCCAGGTGAGTCCTCCATCCCCTACCCCAGGTCAGGGGTAAGAGGGCAGGAGAGAAATCATATGGTTCTTCTAGAGGAGGGGACTTAAATTCCCTGTAGGTACAGGGGCTATTACATGTCTTCTACAAGCTGGGTTTGTGACCCATTATAAGCTTTGGGTGGGGACTTGGGGACCTGGAAGTCTCAGGATAGGAGCCGCTGTGACTCCCAGGAATTTGGAACTGGACTTTTGGCGGTCTTTCTGAGAGGGCGGAGTTTGGAGAGAGAGAACTGGGGCGGAGTTGGAGATTCCAGCTGAACAATTCCAATCTTCTATCTGTGTGCGGCCACATTCTTGTCTGCCATTGTTCTGAAATCCAGAGAGGAAAGGGGAGGTGGGACTTCACATTCGTACACAGATTTCCAAGGCAGCCACCTCCCTCTCGGCCTCCTCTAAGATTGAAGGTGTGCTGATATCCTGGGATGGGAGTCTTTTGTGTTCAGTTTCCACAGAACAAGTATCTAATTTCTGTGATGTTGAGGGACAAGGTGAATTGATGAGAAAAGTATGGATGATAGGAATTTTCTTTGTTTCTTTGGACCAGTGCCTTATTTTCACCGTCATTTCCATAATTAACTTTCATCCTCCAGAATACCTAACACCCCTGTCCCTGTGACTTCCCAAGTTCCTGTGGTGTGAACCGGCTTGCATCTCGTGGCTGCATCCCTCCATAAGCAGACAGATTTTAGATTTTAGTTTTCTCAACACTGTGTGCAGTGATGACTCCGACATTCACGTCTTTCAAAACTTTCTTTCACCTCAAAGTGTGTGTGTGTGTGTGTGTGTGTGTGTGTGTGTGTGTGTGTGTGTGCTTGTGTGTGCTTGTGTCTATGTGTGGTTTTGTGTGTGTGTGGTGTATGTGCTTGTGTTTACGTGTGTGTGTTTTACTCACATATTTTCGCTGGCTTTTCAGAGGTGTATAAATATAAATGCATGTATTTAATGGAACACGTTTGATTGAATCCTTCTCTGATGGCCTTTACAGGAAGATAATAGCAATTTCTTTTTGGCTTTATCCCAATCCATGTGAATATGTGGGCATTCTTATGACATGCCTAAGGAAAATCAGTCTCAGAATCCCATGTGCTCTGATGATGCTGTGTCCTTAACTGTTCTCAATGCACCAGAGCATTCTTTAGGCATAACTATGTCAGTTAAAACCTGTTTGGTTATTGCCTTTGCATTTTGTATGCATTTTTTATAACTTGTTTTCTGATTCATAGTCCAAGCCTTTGCAAGTGAGGTAAGAGAACTAATGCAGAGGTTTTCAACCTGTGGGTCTCGACTCCTTTGGGGATTGAACAACTCTTTCACAGGGGTCACCTAAGACCATCAGAAAACATAGATATTTACATTACCATTCATAACAGCGGCAACATTACAGTTATGAAGTAGCAATGAAAACAATTTTATGGGACCGGATTAAAGGTTAGGAAGGTTGAGAACCACTGACTTGGAGCTGCTTTCTCTTCCTGGCCTCTGGCTACTGTTTGGAGATCTGGGTTTGAAGCAGTTCTGTCACGGAGGGGAGCGGGTAGAACATTTGAGAAACACAGCAGTGAAGAGTGCTAATAGTTACCTTCTGAAGGGTGAGAGAAGTTGGAAGGTAAATGTTGCTTTATGAATCAACAAAAGGACAGGGACAACCTTACCCTAACTTCTTGATGTCAGTAGCCTTTAAGGAAATACTCCTGGGCTAGAGAGATGGCTCAGCCATTGAAGGCTAGGCTCACAACCAAAACTACAGGAAACGCTCCAGATAGGCAGGAGGAGCAAAGATTAAGACCTCTCTTCTCCCTCCTCCTTCCTCTCTCCTCACCCTCTTCTCTTTTTCTTCCCTTCCTTCCTCTTTTTCTGATAGGAATTGAACTCAGGGCCTTGATCATGCCAAACGGGTATTCTACTACATTGCTGTCAGCAGGCCCTGTTTCTAACACTAGACCTATGTAAGTCAGATTGAGATATAATTCACATACGATACATCTCCACTTTGTCCTTGAGACAGGATCTCACACTTGTGGCCCAGGCTGCCCTCAAACATCTGGCAGTCCTTCTCCTTCAGCCTCCTGAGGGCTTTGATTGTGGTCATGAGCCACTGAGCCTGGCTCATCAATGACCCTTTCAAGTCACATGTATGGGGCTGGAGAGATGGTTCTTGCAGAGAACCTGAGTTCAGTTCCCAGCACCCACCTGTAACTTTAGCTCCGGAGGGTCTGATGCCCTCTTCTGGCCTCAGTGGGTACTGGACTCTCATGTGCACATACCCCACCACATAGACACACACATATACACAACTTAAAAGAATTTCAAGACTTTTTAATTAAAATAAAATGCGTAGGTTTCAGTAAGTGTATATTCTTGCAAAGCCACTCCAATAGTTAAGATGAAGAGAGTTTCCATCGCCCTGAAGTTCTGCCGGAAGCCTTTTAGTCCATCCCCTCCTTACTACTCTGCTAGCCTCGGGTCTGCTTTCTGATGGTGCTGTGGAGTTTTCAGTCCTCCGGCATTCCATTAAATAGAAGCACACTGAATGTAGCTTTAAGGAACTTGAATCACCCTGAAAGTACCTTTTAGTTGTAGCTAGAGTTTTCCTGACTGGCCCACAGTCAGGACAAATCTCTGACACCCGCCAGTCCCACAGCCACTCAAACCCGACCAAGTAAACACAGAGACTTATATTGCTTACAAACTGTATGGCCGTGGCAGGCTTCTTGCTAACTGTTCTTACAGCTTAAATTAATCCATTTCTATTAATCTATATCTTGCCACATGGCTCGTGGCTTACCGGCATCTTCACATGCTGTTTCTCATCACGGCAGCTGGCAGTGTCTCTCTGACTCAGTCTTCCACTTCCCAGCGCTATTCTCCTCCTTGTCCCGCCTATACTTCCTGCCTGGCCACGGGCCAATCAGTGATTTATTTATTGACCAATCAGCAACACAATTGACATACAGACCATCCCACAGCACTTCCCCTTTTCTTTTCTTAAAAAGGAAGGTTTTAACCTTTACACATCTCCAAAGTCAGCTTGGTATATTTGGGAATTTGGGCGTAGCTTCTCTTACTACTTTCTGCTGGAGGGGGGCACTGTATGTTATGGGGACACAAAGAATATTTTAGGATTATGGAGTAGTCCATGAGGGTGTATCATCTGAGCCAGTTGCCTTGAAATGGTTCTGGATGTTGGATCATCTGGGCCATGGTGTCATCGGAGACCTTTCAGGGGGTCTTGGCTGGTCAAACCTGATGTATCTTAATCTGGAACAAATCCATAACCTCTGGCTTTCTGTGGAAACAAAAGCAGAGCCTCCTTTCCAAAGCAACATATCCTTACATCCAAATTTTAAAGTCAAGGTACCTTTAAAATATACATTTTGGCATAACTCAACAGCTTTTGCAATCAAATGTTTTTCTTCAGTTACAAATATCAAAGAGAACATAATCCAGATTCTCTGTGTGGTAGCCATCTTTATGTGGCTTATTTTTTTATTTTAGCTTGAGCCTATTGCTTTAAACTGCAGCCTTCTGAGCCTGAAATGGCGCTGGCACTGTGGCTGCTGACTCCGTCCACTTCAGCTTCCCAACATGGCGGTGATACGTTTTCCGCCAGCTCTGGGAGCCATCAACTCTCAGAAATAATGGGTCTATGCTTCTATCAAAGCAGCGTGTAGCCCAGAAACCTCTTTTTTTTGTTTTGTTTTGTTTTGTACTAGCAAAGGCTAAATCCACCACACAGCTTAATGTGCCACTTGCAGAGGCCTCATTCCCACCATACTTCAGGTCCAACGCACACGCTAGGAACCCGCCAGTAGCTCAAACCGGCAGGCTGCCGCTAACTTGAAAGAGACAACTAGGAACTGTTTTTAGCTCCATTTTAGAATCTTTTTTCTCAGGTTTTAGGTGGAAACTCTTGCCAACACGTTGGGCACCATTTGTAGCTTGAGTTTTCCTGCCTGGCCCACAGTCAGGGCAAATCTCTGTCACCCGCCAGTCCCACAGCCACTCAGACTCGACCAAGTAAACACAGAGACTTATATTGCTTACAAACTGTATGGCCGTGGCAGGCTTCTTGCTAACTGTTCTTACAGCTTAAATTAATCCATTTCCATTAATCTATACCTTGCCACATGGCTCGTGGCTTACCGGCATCTTCACATGCTGTTTCTTATCACGGCGGCTGGCAGTGTCTCTCTGACTCAGCTTTCCACTTCCCAGCTCTATTCTCCTCCTTGTCCCGCCTATACTTCCTGCCTGGCCACGGGCCAATCAGTGATTTATTTATTGACCAATCAGCAACACATTTGACATATAGACCATCCCACAGCATTTAGTATCTGGTGTCTTTTCCTCGGTGGGTCACTTTTAAGGGCCATCTACCCTGGTAGGCTTGGATTGGTGGTTTTCCTCTGTGTTACTGAGTATCGGTCTATGATATGGGTGGATCAGCCTTTCTGTTCACCAGTTAGACAGTTGGGCTGTTTCCCCTAGGGGCTATTGTGAATAAAGGTGCATATTCTCACTCAGGTTTTAGGGTGGACATATGTTCCTTTTTTGGGTGGTGGTGGGGGGGGGGGGGGTAAATACCCAGGAGTGGGATTGCTGTGGCATATGAGAAGCACATAGGAGTCTGTGATTTCCTTTGTAAGAAATGGACCGGTTGTTTTTCTAGGTGGCCAGGCCATTTACTATTTGTATCAGCACCACATCACTGATGTTTTTGTTTTTGTTTTTTAGAAAAGCAATCCATTGCAGACAGATCTATGAATGCTCTTATGTGTGCCATCAACACAAGCATAGAATTAGTTTTGTGTAAAGCTGGGAGCTGGATGTGGTGGTACGTGCCTGCAAATCTAGCACTTTGGATGCTGAGGCAGGAGGATCACAAGTTGGAGACCTACATGGGCTGTGTAAAAGGACCCATTCCCCACAAAACAGGGTGTGGGGATTCAAGAAGAGGAAGAGAAATGGGAAAAAGAGAAAAAGTCTGGAACCAGGAATCGGTTGACCTGAGTCCATTACTGGGTTCAGCAGGATTGCTTCCACAGTGTTGGACAAGGTACTGTATTTCACTCAGCCCATCTGCATCTGTCTCATATATAAAATGGAGGTATAACAGATCCTCTCCTTTCAGGGATGTCATGAGGATCCAGTGAGAGCATTTACCAAAGCGCCTGTTGCAGGTCTGACGACCTATGTGAGCTGCTCCTGCTCTTCCTTTCCTTTCTTTGGATCAGTGCTTGTGGCAGCAGCAGAGTTTGAATAAGAACACAAACCACAGACTCTATATTTTAAAACAGTATGTGTGCGTGCGTGCGTGCGTGTGTGTGTGTGTGTGTGTGTGTGTGTGTGTGTGTGTGTGTGTACTGATGCCCAAAGAAGCCAAGAGAAGACAGTGGATCTCTTGGTGCTGGAGTTACAGGTGGCTGTGAACCACATGGGTGCTGGGATCCAGACTCCAGTTCTCAAGCACTCTTCATGGATGAGCTAAATTGCCAGCCCCTTCTACCCAGTCTTCTTTCCTTTTGAGACAGAGTCTTAGGTGGCCCTCATTGACCTGGAACTTGCTCCGTAGACCAGGCTGGTCTCAAACTTGGATCAATCCCCCTGCCCTTGCTTCTAGGGTGTTGGGATTACAGATGTATGCCATCACACTGGCTGGACTCTGCTTCTTTAGGGTGATAATTTGAAACTCAGAAATGCCAGGGGTAACTAAAAGATGCTTATCATAGCAAGAAGGTGTCTGTAGTTATTTGAAATGAATGAGCATAAAGTCGCTGTATATCCTCCCTTGTCTGACCTGTAGCCTAACTTGTGAAACAGGTCACTGTATCCTGTCTCCCCCATAGAGGTCAAAAGCGAGCATATAAATGCAAATTGCTATATAAACACTCACCACCAGTGAAAGCTATAGCGATGACTTTCCTTAAATATGATTTAGTTAGAAATTTAAAGCGCTTTCTCCCTCTTATAAGGCTGGAAGAAATAATCTGATAGCAGGAGCAAGATGCAGATTTTCTATGAAAACAGAAGATGTAAGAAATGGGTTCTGTTTGCATATGGTTTGTCTTGTCTAAAATGTATAATGAACGGTTAAGTTTCATCTTGCCCCATTATGTGATAGTGAGAAGCGAGCCTTAAGAGGTGGTTAGGGTTCTGCCCTCACAGATGGACTGATCCATCCTTGTGATTAATGGACTCATGGGCTAATGGGTTATCATCAAGGTTCTACCCTAAAAGCTAGTCTGGTTAGATCTCTCCTGCACTTCCTGCCCGTGATGCTCTGCTCTGCCTCAGGATTCGGCAGCAAGGCCATTGTCAAGTACAACCTGGGACCAGAACCACAAGCCCCAACGCTCCTCTTTTCTTCAGATTTTACCCCGTCTATCCTACTGCGTTCTTAGCACAGGAAACAGATGGCAGACACCGTGAAGACTGAGCTACACATGGACCTCAAGCCAGAGCAAAGGGAACACATACAGCTCTTCTACACGAGCCCGAGCATTAACATGCTGAGTTGGACACAGAGGTTTAGTGACTTGAATGGCCCATGTGCATACACATCCAAACATCTGCTTTCAGTTGTGTGTCTAGATGACACACGTCTCAACGTGACCTGGAAACTCCTCTCCTCCCCTTCCCGCAACACCTCTCCTCCTCCTCCTCAGAGTGCTGGGGATCAAACCCAGGGGCCTGAGCACACTCAGTAGGCTTAGTTGTCCCAACCCTTGAAATTCTTTTTGAGATCCTAATGACTGCATTTTTAAAAGCTGTTTTGGCGGTACCAGGAAAGGTTTAATAGAAATATATAAATTATTTAACCTCCCCTGGAGCCATGTGGGAGAACAAAATATGAAATCTAAAGTTACATTTGGGAACAGAGAGGGTATGTGTACTCAGGATGGAAAAGATTTAATTGTGCCATCCATAATTTATGAGCAATGCCAGGCAGTCATCCTAAGCGTCTAAGTGATGTCCTCTTTCTTGAGACCTGACATGTCAGCATTTGGTTCTGATGGTCTGTGGAGAGAGCCCAGGTCTACCTCATCCACCAAGGAAAGAGGAGACAAGAGGGCCTTTGGCACAGCTGTTTTTCCACTTACCCAGTGGATATGAATTTCCAAGTAGATATTTAGAATGTCTCAACTAAGAAGTCACTTTTTTCCTGGACAGAGTCTAAGCATTTGTTTTAAATTGTTTCTAAAACCCAGAAATAAAGGGATCAAGCTATGGTTTTCATTTGCTGGTGGATCATGCATTCATCTATTTTCCCCATTCAGTTTTAGCATCTATATCCTGAAACTGTCAGTGACTGCTGTATGATCTCAAATCACAGCATACAGCCACACACATAGAGCTCACATCTCAACAGAATCCAGCCTAGGATGCCAACGTGCAGGACATTTGCTGTGTACCACTCCATGACGGCTATTTTCACAGGCGTGACCACATGTCACTTTCATTGTGACGTTGTGAAGCATGTATTTATAGATTATATACTTGGTGTATATAGAATGTAATTAAAATAACAAGTGTAAAAAAGTAGAAGACCAAGCTATGGCAGAGACCCTAAACCAGCACTAACCCCAGTGTAAAAATGTTGCTTGGAGGCTGGGATAAATAACCCGTTGGGAAAGCTTGTGCCTAGAAAGAGCAAGGACTAGGTGGGGTCACAATAACACCAAACAAAACAAAACAGAAATCAATCTCACACCACACTTTTCACATGCTACACTAGATCAATAAGCTGAAGCCACTACAATAATTTAATAGCTTCAAGGGAACCACTCATCCTTGTCTTGGTAATGGCAGGTATATGTGTACTTACTTAATTTTAAATATATGTATGATGTATATAATATAGCATAAATATACATATATTCTTCAACATATGCCTAAATAGGTATGTATACTTATCCTGTATATCTTATCTATAGGGTAAATGTATCTATAATAGATAAGTGTATAATATGTGGTGTATGTCTGTATACACATGGTTGAGGAAACCAAATCCCAGAATGATAAAATACTTCATCCAATGTTTTTCACATGTATGAAACAAGGGAAAGAGAATTGAAATTCAGGTCCTACTCCAAGGCTGCTGACAAAGAACAACTATACACCTCAAGGAACTTTGACATGGTAATTCTTGAGTATTATATATTGATCTCTGAACTCTAGAAAAATGGCTGGAATAACCTATTGTCCTCCTAGGAAATTTACCTCAAAAGTGAGACATGTATCCTACATATCACTAGTTTTCTTAATAACAGACAGATCTGAAATGTTTAGATCTCTTAACGTCTTGACTTGACTTCTAGTTCTCACAGGATAAGAAGGACTTTAAGTTCGTGACTAGACTTGCTATTCAGTAATTGCTCTGTTCTCCGTAGACCTAAAACATCTTCCAGACTTTAGCGTTTTTGAATAGTGCTCCACGCTCCACCTCCGCCTCCCGTGCCTACAGACTCCATGGTATTTTGTGACATCATCCTCCCCAATTGAGGGTGTTTGATTTCGGGTCTGTCGGGGTCTGTCCTCATTAGCAAGCCTTTGGATTGCAGTTGACCCTGAGCAGCCTGAAGGTGAGAGGAAGGTTCAGCCATGCTCCCTTTGCACTTTTCCACAGGCTACCTTCTTGCTGGATGGATCTCCACGTTGTATGTGAACCAACTACCCCAGACTAGAGGGCGAACTCAGCACACACTCCTCTCTCTCCTCTGTCACTTAAGAAAACCATGACCTACAGGCTCCAAGTTCCTTCTGACATGCAAGTATTTCACTGAAGAGAGGCCACAACGCTTTCTAGTTTTCTGTTGAGTGATAACATTTTAGGCCTAGGAAACCATCCTATTAAGGAGAAAAATCTTAAGCAGAATCAAGCGACAGATGGGGCAGAATGAGGAAGTCTGACCAAAGTCCTGTGGATGGCACATGGCATGGGCATAGAAAAACCCAAAGACTCCTGACCTAACCACAGACCAAAGTCCAAGGCTGACAGGAATGCAGCTGAAATATCCACAGTTAATTGGTTCTCCTGGGGGACAGTCCCATACAAGTGATCAGAAACACTTCAGAAATGTGACATCAGCAAGCCCATCCCTTCTGGAAAGAGGCAGTTCCAGTGCCTTAAAGCTCATGTCGCCCCTGTGATCTCCCTGTGGCAGAGATCATGACTGATCTTGAAGACTATTCTTCCCTGTCATCTTAAACAAGAAATAAACCCGCCCAGGCAGCTGCCATCTTCAGGTAGCACCTGCTTGGAAGGAGAGCGACGCGGACTCAGCTTCCTGACTATAGTTCTGAAGAACTGCAAGATCTTCTCTGGAACTCGGCAAGAAAAAAAAAAATGATATGATCAGATGTTCATGGCTGTGCCTCTGGGGAACACATAGAAGCCATTTGACCCAGCTGAGACGTGCATAACTGTCCCCGTGCACAATCAGATAATCCCTCCAAATGCCTTTTTCCTGCTCTAACCCAATTCAGATATCTGCGTTTGTCTGTGAGAAACCCTCAGAGAAAACATCCAGGCCAAATGATCTCATGCCTGGATTTTGCAAAACAATATGTGCACAAGAGCAGAATTTATATCATCCAATATGTCCCATTCCCACACCCAGCCCTGGGATGTTCTTCCATGGAGTGGTTTCTTTGCCACGACTGAGTCACTTCCTAGGCCTGGATCCAGGGCAGCCTGCAGACCCCTGGCCACCACACAGTCCACATAAGAAAGTAGTTCTGTTCTATTTCTAGGAACAGCTTCTTTTAAATTTATTTTACACTGATCTCACCCATTTTGCTATCCCAGATGTTTTTTTTTAACAAGAACTGTTAGAATGAGCAAAAGTGATGTGTGTCTTCCCTCAAAATAATTTAAATATTCTGCTATGCTCAACTGAGAGCAAGCAAAATCAAAGACATGCAGTGGAGAAAATACCTGCAGACCCTCTGGAGACACTGGACCGGTCTTGAGGGGAATTCTGGAGCTTGGTATAACTGCCTTGGGTGATTAACTGCCTTTGCATTTCTGGAGGACAAGGGAGCTTGGTGTATTAGTCAGGGTGCTCTAGAGGAACAGACTTACAGAACACACACACACACACACACACACACACACACACACACACACACACACACACACTTACTAGAATGGCTTAGGGGCTGTGGTCCAGCTAGTCCAGCAATGGCTGTCTACCAATGGAAGGTCCAAGAATTCAGTAGTTGTTCATTCCATGAGGCTGGGTGTCTCAGTTGAATTTTAGTATGTGCTAGAATCCTGCAGGAGGCTCTAATGCCAGTGAGGGAATGGATTTGCCAGCCAGAGTGAGAGCAGGCAGGTAAAGAGAGCTTCTTCCATGGCTTTTATATAAACTGCCAGCAGAAGGTGTGGCCCAGATTAAAGGTGGATCTTCCCACCTCCAAGATGTGAATTAGAAGTAGAGCTTCCTTCCCATGTCAAATGGTTTAATGAAGAAAAAAAAAACCCTCACAGGTGTACCCAGAATTTTGGGTTTTAGTTAATTACAGATGTAGTCAAGTTGACAGCCAAGAATAGTCGTCACACTTGGATTCTATCTCTTCTAATCCAGGGGGTATGAGAAACAGAAAACAAACAAACAAACAGAAAACCCTCCAAATAAAACCTCAGCTGGGAGGTGGAATGTCTTTCCTGGAGCTCCTGTTAGCTACAAAGTTGATCCTATAAAAATCAGACAGCGCCTCCAGCAGAGAGCTCCTCCTCTGCCTCAGTGACTTTTTTTATGAACCTTTTAAAACCTAGTGCTGTTTACACTGTGTTTACTCATCTCCCTGAAGATAGGAGTCATAAAGCTAGATGGCAGCTTGACTTCATTGCCCCTGGCACCTAGTCCCAACTTGGTAACTATTTGTTGAAGTAGCCCCAGTGACTTCAACTGGAAAAAGCTTTCATAGAGGTGTTGGTCAAAATGCAGGTAAGCCATAAAACACTGTGCAAATGGAAGTCACGATCACTTACTGGGTGGGATAAGCAGGGTCCTGAGAGTGGCAGACCGACCTTGCCTACCTAGTTTTCCTCAGTGACACCACAGAGAACTGCGTCTAGACCCGTGACTGTGAGGACTTAGCTTTGTCTTTATATCGAGGTCCTAGGCTCTGTGTTAACCTGAAAGAACTTACAGCTCATTCCCAGAGCAGGTCCTTTTATAGAATGAATAACTAGAGACTGCAAAAAGTAGTTACTAGTGCTCACAGAATCAGGTCAATACTTTGGTAGATATTGCATTAATTATTAATTATTGCAATTAAGAGTCCGAGGCACTAAGAAGCAAGAATCTGCCCATCACCTGTATAGATTCTAACCGACAGGAGGTTCCTAAGGAATTGTAGGAAAAAGACCAGTTGCTTCCTCCCCACCCACATGCCTTCCTCCCCGGCTATCAACTCACGGCTGTTTGGACGGAGAAGGAAATGGTTCAGGCCATCGGGCTTCAGAGAAGAGAAGAGATGCCAGGCAGACTGTGGGATTGCCAGGAATCTGGACAGAGAGGCTGAGAAGGGTCGGCCTTGGAAATATGAGCTAGGAGGCCACACTGAGCCAGGCATCAAGAACCCATGTCCAAGACGAAGACACTCAGTCGCTTGAAGGTCTCAGAGAGGCGGCCACGCTGTTACCAGGTACTGTCTGTGTGCCACAGCCAACTCTCAGGATGGATATTTCATTTAAAGTGTGGATGAAACACAGTGGGGATTGCTGGAAATTAGTGTCCTTGTATTTAGATAAGACTGAAAAACTGAACAGAAGAGATAACTTCGTGTTCTCCCAGCAAATGCTGGGGCTAGAGCAGTGATCCAACCGTCATTCTGTGGTGACCCTGGAGGAACCCTCTGGGCAGCGCCAGTTCTTCAGGTGGTTAATGCTGGCATCTTGGGAGCTTTCATAAGATCATGCAGAAAATAAGTTACTGAGATACAATTTAGTGTCCTATAAGTGGTAAAAAAATTAATATGGAAAAAGACCCATGTGCAAGAGGAGACGGAGGAGGTGACAGCCACAGTGTTTTGATGGATGAGGGACAGAAGTAGCTGTGGTCAACAGGTTACCAGTGCACAGCTTTCTCTTTTATTCCATTTTTTATTAAGAAAATTTTTATTCATTTTACATATCAACCACAGATCCCCCTGTCTTCCCTCCTCCTGTCCCCCAGCCTTCCCCCACAACCCAGCCCGACATTCCCTCATCCAACAAGGTAAGGCCTCCCATGGGGAGTTAGCAGAGCTTGGTACATTCAGTTGGGGCAGGTCCAAGCCCCTCCCCCTGCATCAAGGCTATGCAAGGTCTCCCACCATAGGTAGTGGGCTCCAAAAAGCCAGCTCATGCACCAGGGATAGATCCTGATCCCACTGCCAGTGGCTGGCTCCCTTTAGCAAATCAAGCTACACAACTGTCTTGTCCATGCAGAGGGCCTAGTCCAGTCCCGTGGAGGCTCCACAGTTGTTGGTCTAACATTCATGAGTTCCCACTAGCTTGGTTTGATTGTCTCTGTAGGTTTTCCCCCATCATGATCTTGATGCCCCTAGCTCATAGAATCCCTCTTCTCTGTCTTCGACTGGACTCCCGGAGCTCGGCCTGGTGCTTGGCTGTGAATCTCAGTGCATAGCTGTCTTTGGCACAGGTGGGTGATATGGATTGGAAACAGTACTTCTCCAAGGAAGGAAAGGTTCACAGTGAAGCCAGACTCTTGTCACATATAAACAGGATATCACCTGTCCTTCTAGGACGTGGGTGAGAGATTTTTACATTTGTTTGTTTGTTTGAAACAGAGTCTCACTGTATAGCCCCATCTGGCTTAGAGCTTCTTATGTCAACCAGACTGGCTTTAGACTCCCAGAGAGCCGCCTGCCTCTGCCTCCCAGAGTTGAGATTACAGGAGTGAATCACTACACACACACACACACACACACACACACACACACACACACACACACACACACACACTTTCAAAACTGAGACTTCAAAGGCCCATTTATCACTGAAGGTTTTAGAACAAATGTTTGGGCTTCCGGAGCCCCTTCAAGGTAGGCTCGGTCACCTGACCCAGTATTCCATTTAAAGAAACGAGTAAATGGTGAAAAGCAGAGGGATTTAGTCAGTGTTGCCACACTGGGAAGAGGAACCAATAGAGAGGTCTAGTTACCCCAGCTCTGCCTTGGGATAGTGGATGAGGTTTAGTTTAAATGGAGAAAGAACTAGGGCATGGGGAAGAGGTTGGAGTGATTCAGCATCCTGGTCAGGATGTGGTCTGGTCAAGCATCTCACTTCTGGTTCTGCTAGGGGCCGTTATTGATGCCATCACTTGAGGGATCAATCTGGATGCATAAGATGATTACTTCTGCTCCAGGGTACAGCTTTGCCCTCATGTGGTGTTGGGAGAGGAGCTTTGTTTTTCAAGGTTCTGCTGTTCCAGGAATCCAAGGGTACTGCCAGCTTTAGAAGATGAGTTCTCTCTGTGCCTGCAGCCTCCACGCAGGGTAAAGTAGATCAGACACTTCTTGAGCAACTAACATGTCTACACGCAGAAGCAGCAGGTAGTCAACTGTAAGGGAGACACAGACAGAACAAGGCACAGATGCCAGGCTTCTGTCCTGCACTTAGTTGGCTCAAATAGGGAATAAATGCTAAAAGTAACATCTGGAGCCAGGCGGTGATGGCGCACACCTTTAATCTCAGCACTGGGGAAGCAGAGGCAGGAGGATCTCTGTGAGTTGGAGGCCAGCCCCATCTACAGAGCTAGTTCTAGGACAGCCAGGGATACACAGAGAAACATTGTCTCAAAAAAACAAACAAACAAAGGAATCAAAACTTTGTCTCAAAAACAAACAAAAGAAATCATAACATCTGGGCCAGAGGATGGCACCGCAGAGAAAGTTTTTGCCTTGGAGATCTGGAGACCTAAATTTAACCCCCATGTAAAGGTGGAAGCAAAGAACTGACTCCACAAAGTTGTCCTCTACTTACACACACACACACACACACACACACACACACACGCACGCACGCACACGCACGCACGCACGCACACATGCACAAACGCACAATCACCATCATTATAATTTTAAAAGCAGTTTCTAAGTGTCCATTTTACATTCCTTTTCTGTGATAGTTCCCAGAACCCCTCTTCTTTGTGGCTTGCTTCTCTCTTAATCTTTTTGCTTCATTTTCCAAGTGTCATATTATTTTTCTTGGTTTGGTTTTTGTTTTGATTTACTTTTGATTTTTTCACCAACCCTTCTTTTGCCTTTTAAAATTTTCCTTTTAGGGAGAAGATGGCCCAGCGTTAGTTAAGAATACTGGCTACTCTTTCAGGGACCTGGATTTGATTCCGAGCATCTCGATGGCGGCTCCCAACAGCCTCTCACTCTGGTTCCAGGGGATCCACCACACTCTTCTGACCTCTGGGGACAGCCAGCATGCACATTGTACACAGACACACATAAGGTAAAACACTCATATATGCAAAGTAAAATGATAAAAATGTAAAAACTCTCCTTTCAGATTGTGTCTTTTAATAACCAGCCTGTTTTCCAAACTTTGCAGAGAGGGAGGAGGAGAGTAATATCACACACACACACACACACACACACACACACACACACTCACTCACACACAGAGTATCCTCTTGGCTTACTTTTTGATATGCTCCCTCACACATCACAATATGTCAAGACCCCACATCTTAGAGCAATAATGTTGTGAGTTTGACAGAACTGTAACCCTGAGGCCCTTTGCTGAGCGATCCTTCCCTAAGTGTAAAGTTTACGTAAATCTGAGAGCCGGTTTATCTCGATTCCCACTTGCACTTCATTTAAAGGGAACTAAACTTGATTTCTTGCTCTAATCTTCTACAGACTGAGCTCGGGGTCCGCCTGAACACTACTGGTCCATTTCCAGGTCGATGCAAGTTTGATTTCTAGGGGTCAGTCCTCATAGCTCTTAACTGTGATCTACGGTTCTTCATTCTTCAGGCTGTATGGTGTCTGGGAAGGCTGGCAGTGCTGGAGACTTCTCTTTCTGGCTACTTCTTCTCTTTCATAAATAAGAAATCAACTATGCAATACTCTCAGGCAGCAGGTAATGAAATCCATCTATCTTTCCTGTAATCAAAGGCTCAGTGACTGCCTACAACAAAGCAGGCATTGGGCTTGGTCCTAGAGATCCAATAATGACCATCCGAGCTGTGGGATAGCCAGTGACAGCTGCCCCTGGGGTCCTCACAGCCTAGCAGATGTCTCGTAAAGAGTGCTAACTAACTAGCCAGGCTAACTAACTAACTGATCCTGGGCCTTGGGAGGCAGAGGCAGGAAAATGAGAATTTGAGATCAACCAGAGCTATATGGTGAGACCCTGTCTCAAAATAAAACGACAGTGTCAATTGTAGAGTGTGGTGGTTGGGCTTGATTGTCGACTTAGCAGGACTTAGGGTCACTATGGAAACAAATCACCGGACATGCCTGTGAGAGATCTTCTAGATGAAGCTGAATTGGGAAGGCCTACCATGAATGTAGGTAATTCATTGAGTTGGGGTTCTGGACTGGATGAAAAAGTGAAAGGAAGCAGAGCCCAACATTCCCCCGCTCTTCACTGTTATGAAGTGCATGTGCTGGTGGATAGAGCCAAGGTGCCCCACGGTGGGTGAGAGAGACGCCATGCAGACAGCACTCAGTAAGAGTTTTATTTGGTGGGGGAAGAAAGAGGGAAGGAGAGAGAGAGAGAGAGAGAGAGAGAGAGAGAGAGGGAGGGAGGGAGGGAGAAGGCCGACGGGCTCAAGAGGTGCATACTTCCTGGAAGGAAAGCAGAAGAGAGAGAAGAGAGAGGAAGGGGCGGAGTTTTCCCTTAAGAATAGGCTTCTACGCCAGGGCATAGGGTGGCGCCAAAGGGCAGGATCAGAATATTAACACCCGCCCCATCCATCTCTGCCTCTCTCCTGCTACAAAGACAGTGTGACCCGCCGCCTCAACCTTTTGCTGCCGTGACTTCCCGCTATGATGGACAGCACCCTTGAGAGCCAAAACCAAACCTCCCTTGTTAAGATGTTTTTGCCACGCATTTTGTTTGAGCAAAGGGACAAGTAACTAATACATAGTATAAGTCCAGTTGGACATAATCTTTAAAAGGAGGTTTGCGTTATCCTCAGACTTACATAGAAAACATTTTCACATACCTTCCCGGAGGTCGCTCTTGACATTCTTGCTAAATATGAGACCATTTCCTCTTCTTCTCAGCGCTGAAGAAGGCCTTTTGCTTAGCATTTTCCTAATGAGAACTCTGCATGTATCTTGGTTGACAGATATCCAGTTGACCTATCCTGTTTTCCCATTAAGCTATTTATATCCTAACGGGTTTATGTGCATCTCCTGGGTATCCCTGAAACGTCTCCAGGAGAGAATGAAGTGCCAGCATCTACCCAAAGACAATGGAAAGGACCTGAAGGAGGATTTTTCAATTTCCATGTGTGGAATAAAAATTATACTCTGTACACCTGACATTTAAGCATTTTTGGAAAACATATTAGGACCTCAAGATTAAGGAAGGTTAATGGGTGCTTTGCATCAGTAACTTCTAGAGCCTAAATCGTGTTCAGTCTTGAGCAGCTTCAATCAGGTCAGAGTCTGGCCTGAGGCAAACGAAAGGTGCTATTATTTGAGTTGTGCCCTGCTGTGTTTCTGTGCTGGTAGTAACTCATCGCCGAGGCTTAACTCTACTTACTGGGACTCCTTCCATACTGTGACCTTGCCTCCATGATCTGTTGAATACCCATCTCCCCTGACTTCTTGAGAGGAAGGCTACCAAGATGGGCAGTCGTCCTAGAGCTTGTGCCTTGTGACAGCCTTTGGGTCTTTGAAAATAGCTGCCCTGCTGATTTGTAGATCAAAACCCAAGGGTTGAGGATAGGGTAGATGGGAGAGGGGAGTGTGGAAAGAGAATGTATAAGAGCAAACTAGGATAATGTGTACGTATGAAGTGTCATAGTTAAGCCTATCACTCAAAAGTTAATTTAAAAATGATAAAGCCCAGGAAAACCGAGGATTCCTTACATACTTTTTGATTGCTTGCTTCTCAATCTAAGTCAGCAAAAATTCCTACATCTTTTCCTTTGCTGTTTCTCCTATATTGGTCCCTTCTTTCGGCTGCAAAAAAAATGGTTTATGAAAGTCTATGAAAAGTCATTCTCCTAGATATGATCAAGTGGCCAAAACGTTGAGATATGAAATATGAGACTCATTCGGTGCTCTATATTGGAGGTTATGGGTCAACACTGGGGGTAATGGCTGCCAGCCATTCTGGAGCAAGACTCAAGAGTGACCTAAACTTTGCATTTCACCTGCGATATGGACAGGAAAGCAATGACCCTCCTCCAGTCATGAGAGTGCTAGTGTCTGCTCTTGAAAAGCTCTTGTAACTCATAGAACTTCTACCCTCTTTGAAAAACCGTCAGTGGCTCCTCATTGCAGAAAGTATACATGTAACCTGCAGGGCTGCCTGTCAGGTGTGAGGACATGACAGAAAACTACGGTTTCCTGACTGTCTTCAAAGCTTTTCGCTTTTCTGTCTTTCTTCTAGGGCTGTTGCTGTTTCTCCTTCTGAAATTCTTTTCTTTCTTCTCATTGCCTGTTTCTATAAGAGCAGAGGACTCCATGGGTGCTGTGAAAACACTGAGTTTCAGAGTTGAAGGAGATCAAGGGAGGAAGATCCGGTGTTGGGATTAATGCAGCTTCTTTCTCAGGGTTCAGGTTCCACTGAGTAGAGAGAACATATCTAGCACCCCAAGACTCATCAGAGAGAGGGATCACACCAGCCAGCAGGATGTGAGAATGTTCGTGTTCTTCATTTGTTTCTAATCAAATGTTCTCACTGGAGGACTCTCCCTGCTGTGACAGGGTGGGAATGTTTTCAGCAAATGTTTTATCAGAAAGATCTGGTTCCTCGTTTGCAAAATATCACTTGAATCACAGAAATCTGAGAGTTGCTGATGGAACAGACACCCAGGTGGTTCCCGAGCAGAAGGCTCCTCTGTAGTTTTTCTTTGGGGATTCCTGCCTGGATGGCCAGCCTCACTTCAGTCCTGACTCAGCTTGGATTTTTGCTAACATGAGGATATGTTTCAGGGTTAAGTGGATAAGGCTGCATTGCTTGGAGCCCACTGATTACTCTATGCTAGTGGTTCACAACCTGTGGGTCATGACCCCTTGTGGGGGGTCATATATCAGATATCATGCATAGCAGATATTTACATTATGATTCCGAACAGTAGCAAAATTACAGTTCTGAAGTAGCAATGAAATAATTTTATGGTTGGGGTCACCACAACGTGAGGAACTATATTAAAGGGTCACAGTGCTGTGGGATGTTCTGTATGTTAAATGTGTTGCTCTGATTGGTTAATAAATAAAACACTGATTGGCCAGTAGCCAGGCAGGAAGTATAGGCGGGACAAGGAGGGAGGAGAATTCTGGGAAGAGGAAGGCTGACTGGAGAGACACTGCCAGCCGCCACTGTGGAAAGCATCATGTAAAGATACCGGTAAGCCACGGTAAGCCACGAGCCACATGGCAACTTATAGACTAATAGAAATAGGTTAATTTAAGATATAAGAACAGTTAGCAAGAAGCCTGCCACGGTCATACAGTTTGTAAGCAATATAAGTCTCTGTGTGTTTACTCGGTTGGGTCTGAGCAGCTGCAGGACTGGCGGGTGAGAGAGATTTGTCCTGACCGTGGGCCAGGCAGGACCAGGAAAATGCTAGCTACAAAGTCGCAGCACTGGGAAGGTTCTCTGCTCCAGGCTGTCAGTGAGCCCGGAGGATCCACCTGTCTCCACATCCCCAGCACTAGGATTACAAGCGTGTGTCACTCCGCCTGATTCATTTTATGAGGGTTCTGGGGATTGAACTCAGGTCTTCCTGTGTGGAAGGCGAGTAATTGACGGACTGAGCCATCTCCACAGTCCCCTTGTAAATGATTCAAGTCAGGCAACAACAAAGAAAAATCTTTACATTTATGCAATGTTTTCCCAATTTAGCAGAGTTCAAGGACTGAATTTTTTTTTTTTTTGAGACAGTCTTTAGCCTAGGCTGCTTAAAACTTCTTTGTAGCCAAGGATGACCTTGAACTTCTGGTCCTGCTGCTTCTACCTTCTGAGTACTGAGATTACAGGTGTGTGCTACCATGCCCAGTTTGTAGGGTGCCAGAGGACCAAACCAAGGGCCTCATGAATGCTAAGAAACACCCTACATCCTCAGTCTCTAAAGAGATTTTCAAGCATCTCCATGCTGGAAACTCAGTGACACCAGTGTCCTAGCACTGTCCTTGGAAGTTTGTGGTCTGCTGGTGGCTGGCTGTAAAGTCCTCTCTATCCCTGGAACAGTCCTGGAAAAGCCGCCCTAACATATCCCTGCCTGGCCGGGCGGTGGTGGCACACGCTTTTAATCCCAGCACTCGGGAGGCAGAGGCAGGCGGATCTCTGTGAGTACGAGGCCAGCCTGGTCTACAGAGCGAGATCCAGAAAAGGTGCAAAGCTACACAGAGAAACCCTGTCTCAAAAAACAAAGCAAAACAAAAACAAAACATATCCCTGCCTGGCAAACATTTGAAGCAAGCCGAGGTCTGTGCTATGCACACTCCTATGGTCTCCTTGTGGCACCTGCCTTTACCAGTCCAAATTCCTGCCTGTGTGAGGAAGGTTTGTGTGTGTGAACTAAAGGCAGTCTCTGAGCCACTCAACATAGGACACACCTTATGCTGAACAAGTCTGTTGCTGCCCATGCACTAATGATGGCATCACCCAGCCTTTCCCACGTTTTGTGTACAGCACTGTGTGTTACATGCGAATAAAAAGCTTTGCTGCCTTTCAGTCTCACCCCGTCACAGTTGACATGACTTCTGATTCCAGACTGCAACCCACCTCGAAAAACTACTGCTCTCTGGGTTTTGGTGCTGTGTCCAAGAAAAATTTCGATGATTAGCTAGACAGAATATTAAATTTGTTCCTCTCTCCAAGTATATAACTGTGTGCGGCAGACAACCTCTCACAGCAAACACGAGCACACAGCTCTCATCTACTGAGTCCTACATAAAGGCGATTTGCAAAATTATACAGCAAACCAGACGTGGTGGTGTCTAGGCCCAGCACCCAGGAGGCTCAGGCAGAAAGATGGAGAGTGAAAGCCAGCTGGACTACATAGTCAGTTCCCAACTCCATTCTTCTCATTATTTTTTTTAAGTTTTAGAATTTTATTATTTTTTTTGAGATTATAATTATGTAACTTCCCCCTCTAAACCCTCTCATATGCCCCTCCTTGCTCTTTCAAATTCATGGCCTCTTTTTTCATTAATTGCTGTTACATGTATATATGTATTTATACACATATACATTCCTACATATAACCTGCACAGTCTGTATAGCGTTATTTGTATGTGTGTTTTCAGGGCTGGCTGTGTGGTATTGGATAACCAGTTAGTCTCCTGCTGTTGGTATTCCTTGGTTGCCGGCAGTTCCTTGCCTAGGGTTGGGGACTGAAGAGCTTTGCTCCTTCCGTGTTGGCATGTCCCTTGGTGTTTTCCTTATCCAGCTCACATTTGAGCAATCGGGTTGTGAGACTTTGTGGGTGCAGCCTCTGACATTCCTAGGAGACATAATCTCACAGCAAACCCCCCAGTCCTCTGGCTCTTACAGTCTTCCTACCACCTCTTCCACATGGTCCCCAAGCCTTAGGTGTGGGAGTCGTATTGTAGAGGTACCCACTGAAACTGGGTTCCCAAACTGCAATGTGATTGGTTGTGGTTTTCTTTAATAATCTCTATCTGTTGCCAAGGGAAGTTTCTTTGATGAGGGACGAGGACTACACTTCTCTGTGGGTATGAAGATAAATATTTAGAATGTGGTTAGGGATGATGCTGGTTTAGGAAAGTGGTGTTTGCAGGCTCTCCTTCAAGACCCATGACCTCACTAGCCCTGGGTAGCTGGCTAGGTTTCCAGTACCACACATGACTTCCCTCTTGTTCTGTGGGTCTTAAGTTCAACTAGAGAGCTGTTGGTTACTGCTAAGGTATGCATGCCACTGATGCACCTTTAGGGTTATTGTTTTGGTTCATAGGCGTCATAACTGAGTAGGATTGTTGGTTGCTTCCCTCGTTTGGAAACTTGCATGATGCCTTCAGTTACCATGAAAGCTAATCTTCAGGGAAGGGGCATTCAGGTCAGATCCTACTCAAGAGACCTCTAAGTCCCATATCTGGAGTACATGGTTTCTTCAGCAACAGAGACTTACCTTCCACTTCTTGGGGAGACAACCAAGGTCAACAGCAATAGTCTGTAATGTTTGGGGAGTCTCATGGACAACCGTAACCAACAACTCAAAAGAGAACTCTTCATGCGTGGTTTTGAGGTTCATGTTAGATAGTCTTTGGCTCTTGGAGGGAGAATTGTTAGCCCAGATGAAATTTTGATTTATTATATACGTATGTTAATATACAGACTTACGTATATTGTAGGTTTTTTAGGTAGGTAGTTGACAATGACTTTTTCAGACATCCTGCCTGTTATTTCTTTCTTCTTCTGTATTTCTCCCTCCCCCTCCCTAATTAGAGCCCCACTTCCCCATTTTCCCATCAGATCACTTAGACCTTGCTAGTCTCCTCTCTATTGCCCCCACCCCTGAACCGCAGCGATGGTCCCTTTCTACTTTCCCGGTTTCTGCAGGAACTCCAGATATGGACTCACATCTGAAGATTTGGAGCTAGGAGCCTCTGATGAGAGAACATGTGGCATCTGTCTTTCTGGTTCCAGCTAACTGCCTGCAAAGTTCCTAATTTCATTTTCCTTTACATCTGAATCGTATTCCACAGTGAATCTGCGCCACATCTGTATTATTCATTCATTGGCTGGAGGACATTTAGGTTGCTTCTGTTTCCAGCTACAGAAGCAAGGAACATGGCTGAGCAAGAATGGCAGAGTAGGATGCTGAGTCCTCCGAGCATATATATTTCAGGGAGTGGTATAGCTGAGTAATAAGGTAGATTTATTTCTAGTTTTTGAGGATGCTCCACACTAATTTCCATTTTGGCTGGACCGTTTGCAATCTCACCAACAGTGAATAACTGTTCCCTTTTTCTCATTTATTTATTTATTTAGATAAAGGGTTTCTCTCTGTAACAGCCCTAGCTGTCCTGGAACTCGCTCTGTAGACCAGGCTGGCCTCGAACTCACAGAGATCCGCCTGACTTTCCCTCCTGAGTGCTGGGATTAAAGGTGTGCGCCACCACTGCCCAGCCTGTTCCCTTTTTCTAACACCCCCTCCAGTATTTGTAGTTGGTTGTTCTTAGTCATTTGTTTCTTTTTCTTTTGATAATTCTCAAAAACAGTGGTCCTGGGTCCTTTTTTAAAATGATGTGTGTGTGTGTGTGTGTGTGTGTATGTGTGTGTGTGTGTGTGTGTGTGTGTGTGTGTGTGTGTGTGTGTGTGTGTGTGTTCTATAGGTTTTCTTTAGTTCTTTCTGTATTCTGGATATCAATCCTCTGGCAGATGTTGTCTTAGTTAGGATTTTTACTGCTCTGACAAAACACCATGACCAGGAGCAAGTGGTGGAGGAAAGGGTTTATTTCACACTTCCACATAACAGTTCATCATCAGGAACATAAGGTAGGAACCTGGAGGCAGGAGCTGGTGCAGAGGCTGTGAAGGGAGCTGCTTACTGGCTTGCTCCTCACAGTTGCTCAGCCTGTTTTCTTATACACCCCAGGACCACCAACCCAGGGGTATTCCCACTCACAATGGGCTAGGCTTTCTCCCATCCATCACTAATGAAGAAAATGCTCCACAGGCTTGCCTGCCGGCAACCCAATCTTATGGAGGCATTTTTCTCACTCAGGGTTCCCTCCTCTCAGGTGTGTCTAGCTTGTGTCGACATAAAAGTAGCCAGGGCAGATGTATAGCTACCACAGATTCCCCCATTCTCTGGGATTTCTTTTGCCTGGTTGATTGTTTATAAACGTATGTAGAAGCGTTTCAGTGTTGGAGAGTGCCTCACTCCCATGCCACCATGTCTGGCTTGCTAAATAGGTGGTGGGTCTCCAAACCCAGGTCCTCACACCTGCACTGTGAGCACTTGACTCCTGAGGCATCATCACTCAAGCCCCACTCTGAAAGCCTTTTAAAAACATATAGACAAATAAATAAAATAAACAAATGCCAAATTCAAACAAAGCCTGGCATGCGGGCACACACCTTTAGTCCCAGGACTTGAGAGGCAGGGGCGGGTGGATGAACACTTTGCCAACTGTTGACCTTAATTCTTGAGCAAACGGAGTCCTATTCAGAAAGTCCTTTTCTACTCCTGTATCACGCAGGGTGCTGCCGATGTTTTCTCCTAGAGATTTCGGTGTTTCGGGGTTTCACATTTGGGTCTTTGATTCATTTGCAATTAGTTTTTGTGCAAGAGTCTAGTTTCATTCTTCCTCATGTGGACAACCAGTCTTTCCAGCACCATTTGTTGAAGACGCTTTCTTTCCTCCAGTCTGTTTTCGGCATCTTTGTCAAATAGCAAATGGCTGAAATTATGTGTGCTCATGTCTGGGTCTTTGATTTTGCTCTATTGGTCCACATATTTTTTTTCCAAGACAGGCTTTCTCTGTGTAGTTCTGGCTGCCCTGGAACTCTCTCTGTAGACCAGGGTGGCTTCAAACTCAGAGATCTACCTGCCTCTGCCTCCCAAATGCTGGGAGACGTGCACCACCATACCAGGCTTTGTGTGTGTGTGTGTGTGTGTGTGTGTGTGTGTGCGCGCGCGCGCGTGCGCGCACGCATGAGGACCTGGGTTTTGAGACCCACCACTTACTTAGCAAGCCAGGTATGGTGGCATGGGAGTGGGGGAGGGGAAAGAGACAGGCTGATCCTAAGGGCTTGCTGGCTAGCCAGCCTAGCCTAAACAGTTAGTTCCAAGTTTAGAGAGACTCTGTTTCAAAAAAAAAATAAGATAGGGGCTGGAGAGATGCCTCAGTGGTTTAGAGCACTGGCTGCTCTTCCAGAGGACCCAGGTTCAATTCCCAGCACCGAGATGGCATCTCACAACTGTCTGTTAACAACTCCAGTTCCAAGGGGATCTGACACCTTTATACCAATACACATAAAATAAAGTTAAATAAATTATTTTTTAATTCACACAACATAAAAATTCACAACTTAACAACAAGAAGTGATTGATTAACGAATTTACTGTATTTCACTGAAGATTGAATCTAGAGATTTGCCTGTGTTCTCTCCCATTGACCTACATTCCTAATTTCTTATGTATTTGTTTATTGATTTTATTTTTCATTCTGAGACACTAGCTCTTACTAATTCTCACAGGCTAACCATGAATCACTATGTAGTTTGGGCTGGCTTTAAATTTGCACACCTCCTGTCTCAGCCTCCCTAATAGCAAGAATTATAGGCTTAGCTGCATTTTAGTTTATACTTCTGTGACTCCCGGCACATTCGCAGGGTTGTGTCATCGTCACCACTAAGTTCAGACTATTTTAGCATCCAAATGAAAACCTCATATACATTCAGCAGCCATCCCCCGACCTCATCCCTGCTTAACCAGGAGTTTTCTTTCTGTCTTTAGAGATTTGCTCACTCAGGACATGCCATGTAGAACTGACACAGGCCATGTGTGGAGGGGTGTGCTTGCAATCTCAGCACTATGGAGACTGAGGCAGGAAGAGTATCATAAATTCAAGCCAGCCTGGGCTACATCACAAGTTCCATGCTAGTCAGAACTATATAACAAAAGCCTGTCTCAAAAAAAGAAACTCCTCATACAACTATGGCAATATGTAGCTGACTTTTTAGATGCTTTTCTGTTACTATGAGGAGACACCATGACCAAGGCAACTCGTGAACCGAAAGAGTTTGTTGGGGCTCATCATTCCAGAGGGTTAGAGTCCATGATGATCATGGCAAGATCATGGTGACAGCAGGCAGGCGTGGTGCTGGGACAACAGCTGAGAACTTACATCCTGATCCACAGGCAGAGAGAGAGAGCTAACGGGGAGGGCCTGGGCTCTTCATACCTCAAAGCCCACCTTCAGTGACACACCTCCTCCAACAAGGCCACACCTCCTAATCCTTCCCCAAACAGTTCTACCAATGGGACCACGCATTCTTCTATGGGAGCCTGTAAGGGCCATTCTGATTCAATACACCACATCAGACACACCTGAAGTTGGCTCTGTTGTCTAGGATGGCCTTGAACTCACTGAGACTCAGCTGCTCCTGCCTCCAGAAGGCAGGCATGCACCACCATCCTTTGCCTTAGATCATTTTCCACATGGCATGATGTAGAGACGCAACTTACTCTTCATCCTTAGAGACTTTTCAAAGGCTAATCATGAGCTGTTGACTATTGATATCAATACTGATACTGAACAAGACCTGGTTCAAATCCTTGGTCTCTTCTGGAACTTCTTACTCAGCAAATCTATTTCATAAATCATGTTTTCTCAAAATATAAAGTAAACTTCATTTATGAATAAAGAAAAACAAAGTGAATCTGTTTCTGTCTGTCCCTGTCTCTCTGTCTCTGTCTCTGTGTGTGTCCCCAGGCATGTAGTGACCAAAGGTCAATCCTGGGTGTTGTTCCTCACAAGCCATTCACTTTGTTTTTTGTTTTTGTTTTTCTTTAGTTTGTTTGGGGTTTTTTTTGACACTGGGTTTCTCTGTGTCACAGCTTTGGCTGTCCTGGAACTCGCTCTGTAGACCAGGTGCGCCTCAAACTCACAGAGATCTGCCTGTCTCTGCCGCCCGAGTGCTTGGGATTAAAGGCGTGTGCCACCACCGCCCCACCCACTTTATGTTTTGAATGAGAAGGTCTTTCATTGGCCTGGCACTTGCCAAGCAGGCCAGGCTGGCTGGCCAGCAAGTCCTGGGAATCCACTGTGTCTGCCTCCCCAGCACTGGGGTTACAAGGAAGTGTCCTGACACCCGGCTCTTTTCATAGCTTCTGGGGCTCAAACTCAGATCATCCTGCCTGCAGGGCAGCACATTATCAACTGAGCTATTTTCTTACCGTCTCAAAACAAACCTTTTAAAAACACTTTCTTGACATCCACTTGGCACACAGACTATCTGGTGAAGTTCCTTTCTTAGAACAATGGCTTACCATTAAGTTATGGTCCTGTGCAGAACAGCCTGTGGGGTTGGAAGACTGTGGTTTTCTCTGGGTCTCATGATCTCAATTGGCTCAGGGTAATAACAGAACCCCTGCGTATACTTTCCCAAATGCTATAAACCATTGCTAGTTAGTTCTGCAAAGTGTGTGAGATATAATAAAACTGAATTCATTAAACTCATATACATAAAATGAATATGCATAAAACTGAATTCATTAGCATTCACAAGCATTCAATGGCTTTATTTTCTTCTATTAGGGAAGTGAAGGAAATTAATACGTTCTCTCCAAGTCACTTCATGAGCCTGTTCCTTGAAAATTTACAGCACAATTTACCACCCATCTCTTCCTTCACAGTGTTAGCCGGATGCTGCCATTGTTACCGAGAAGCACAGGCAAGCTTCCTCCTTTGGCGATACTGTGAGCCTGGGAGCTTTGCAAAGTGCTCTGGTCTGAGAGAAAGAAGCTCCACTTCTGGGTCACTGCCACCATCAAACAAAGAACAAAAAAAGACTGAACAAGTTGTTTTCCAAGTTTGCAGTGGTTCCCCTGAAACCCTCTTGTGTTATCAGTAAACACCAAGTTGCTTTTTCTTGTTAGGTCTCCGGGGTAGAAAAGCACTTTTAACAATTGTTTATTTTTGAACAGGCATATCATATTGTTTTCCATCCCGGGCTGAAAGTGCCTGCTTTCTATCAGGTCAAAGAGAGTTCAAGCTTCCAAGGGAACTCTGAACACACAGAATCCCACATTAGACGTCAGAGATGCTTTCTGATGTGACTTTATTTTTAGGGTATGTTTATTGATTATTTTTCATGTTAATTTTTATCTCATCAGCAATCCATAAATGCATTAAAACTTTAGGTTGGCAAGAGAATCAATACTTCTATTAGGGCTTGATGGCTTTTTCTCATTCCAAAAGCTACAAAGGTTTCTACGGTACCTTGGGGCCAGTGAGAGGGCTCATCAGGTAAAGGTACCTGGGGCCAAGCCTGGCAGCCTGACCTCCATTCCCTCGGTCCTGGTGGTGGAAGGAGAAGGCCAACTCCCCTAAGTCATCTTCCAACACACACACACACACACACACACACACACACACACACACACACACACACACATACACCAGGGTATAGACCCTGGGATATTCCAGTTTACCTCCTGGAATCCAGGTGTCAGGAATTCCTCTTTGCTACCAGACTGGAGAATCAGGCCAATCTTTCCTCTCCTTGCTCTCCATGCCCAGGACAAGCCTTTGATACCGGAAGAAACCAGCTGCCGCCGCCTCACCATCCCAGACGGCAGTGATGTCACACGGCACTGATGAATCGTCCTGAATGCTTTTCAGTCAAATGAAGAATGTCAGCTAATCACAAGAAGGAAACGTTTCTCCCAGGGAAACATCAAAACCCAGGCTCCGACAGAAGCTAGAGGCTCCAGAAGTCACTCCAGGTTAGGCTGACTCATGGCCGAGTGTTACGGAGACACTGAAACACTGATATGGTCTGAATCTGCCCTCCTTCCAGGAGGGAAGCTTCAGTTCTGCACGTCCCAGGGCCTATAACCTGTTCTGGTGTACACTTAGGGGACAGTGAGGTCCCAGTCACCAAGACCCCACAGGAACTGGGTCACTGTCCATGTTTGCGGTCTCCATAGCTGTCACAGCCTGCCACGCATGCACTGGCTGGTGTGAATACCTGGTGCCGCCATCCTGGACAACCCACTCCCACTGTCCTTCCAGGTAGTATTATCACTCTGGTCACTTTGACCCCACCCCACGCCTCAGAAAGAAAGGCCTCCATTTCCAGTTCCCTCCATTCTGTCTCTCTCATAGCAGCCAGGGCGATCTTTCTAGACAAGCTCAGGTCATTCCTGCCGCTTTACACTTCCAGTAGCTCTCAAGAACTCTCACTTCAGATTTCTTCTTGGAGCCAGGCTTGGGAGCTCATGCCTGGAGTCCCAGGGGGACACTCGCTGTGAGTTTGAGTTTGAGGCCAGTGAGCTCTTCGACGTGAATTGTGGGTCAGCCTGGGCTATGGAGTAAAACGCTGTCTCAAAAAGCAACAAAACCCCCACCAAACCTCATGTGGCTCACTGGGTTTTTGCTTCTCTACTTCCAAACACTTGTTAGTATCATCTTTATTTTAGCCATTCTAGCGTGGTTAGTATGTTATTTCTTTGTAGATTTGGTTTGTGTTTCCCTGACAATTAGTGAGATTCCTTTTCCTATGTTCTTATTGGCCATTTCCACATCTTCTTGCAGAAATATCTATTCCTATCTTTTACTCATATTTAACTGACTTGTCCTTTTATTGTTGACTTGTAAGAGTTCTTTCTCTGTTCTGATTTCAAGCCCTTTGTCAGAGAAATAGTTTAAAAAAGAATATTGACATCCATTCTGTGGGTTCTTCTCCATTTCTTGATGGTGTCCCTTTGTTATACAAAATTGTCAGTTTTGAGGAGACTTGATGTCTGAGTTTTCAGTTTTGAATAATTTTGAATAGCCTTCTACATCTTTTTTTTCTTTAGGCGTTTATTCTTCTGGCCATATCTAAGAAATTAAAGCTCAATCCAAGTCATAAATATTGGCTTTCGTGTGTTCTTCTATGAGTTCTGTGGTAGTTTCAGCCCCCATGTCTTAGGGTTGGGGTGCATTTTAAGTTAATCAGGGGTGAAGTAAGAGGTGGGGGTTCATATTCTTCCTTGTTCATGTGTCTGTCCAGTACCTCAGTTCCACTTGCTGAATAGGCTGTTCCTTTCCCATCAAAGTACCCTAATGTACTTCTTAGAAATGACTGACCAGCTGGGCGGCAGTGGCGCATGCCTTTAATCCCAGCACTTGGGAGGCAGAGCCAGGCAGATCTCTATGAGTTCGAGGCCAGCCTGGTCTACAGAGTGAGATCCAGGGCTGGTGCCAAAGCTACACAGAGAAACCCTGTCTCAAAAAACAACAACAACAAAAAATCCACACAGAAAAAAAAAAAAGAAAGAAAAGAAAGAAATGATTGAGCATAAATGTGAGCATCTGTTTCTGAGCTCTCAATTCCCTCTCACTGACTTGAGTGTCTATTTGTACCCTCTATACCTTCGAAAAGCATGTGGTAAAGTCACGTGACTGGCAAGAGGGGAAAACTGCCCCTCTTCATGACTGGCTGTTCTTCCTAATGAGTCACCGAGGGGCTTGTGAACTGTTGTTGACATTGCCTCACAGAAGGAAGGTTTGGGGAAGGGTCCTAGGACCCCCACCTGAGTTTCCATCCACTTCTCCCAGCCATTTGTCTGATTGGGCGGGGGTTGGGGGTGGGATGGGATGGGAGGTTATCCCTGGAAGGGCTGGAATTTACAGGCTTTGTCTGGTCTGTGCAGCTCTGGGGACGCTGTCATCTATGCCGGGCACAGGCCTTCCAGTGAGACTGCTCTAGGGTCACCCATACCCCTATCTGTTTCCCCTCACGAAGTCACTGTAAGTAAGCATAATAAACTCATGATTCCTCAGGGTGAACTTTGGTGGAATCCTAACTTTGGTTTGCTATTCAGACTGTATAAGGAGGGCAGACATTGATTACATCTCCCAGGGGAGAAAATCTAAAGGGTGGTAGGCTGTGTAACAGGTACATCCACATACATTGTCATAAAACAATCTCATGCAGAAGGCAGTATTATCTTTATTTAAATGTTGAGCAAATTCCAGGCATGGAGATGCACGCCTTTAATCCCAGCACTCAGAGGCAGAAGCAGACAGGTCTCTGTGAGGTCAAGGGCAGCCTGGTTCTCATAGTGAGACCATGTCTCAAAACGAAACACAATAAAGAAAACTAAGGTTTGGAGAGGTTAACTAATGAACCTAAAATCATTGGTAACTGGTGGAGGAGGTGACATTCGTTTATACTCAGCCCCAAGACTTCAAAGCCCATGATAGTTTTTTTTTGTCAAGGATGTTTGCTTCCCGTCTCTCCAGAAAACAAGTCTAGAAAGCAGCTGTGACTTGAATTCATGACACTCTAGAAAACGCAGGTGGCCTCTGTAATTTTCTTGAGTTAGTCAATAAACCGATTTCACACAACATTTCAAGGAGACACTCCAGCAATAAAGCTGGTTTTGTGTTCTTGATATCACCCCACTGTCACCGCTTTCCTAGATCTTAATTCCCTGGTTTCTGTGGTCTCATTTATCGACCCTCAGAAGAGAATGAACATTATCTGGTATAATTACCATAGCACACGCCATTCTGCTGGGCAGATGACGGGAACTAATCCGAACCTCCCCCTTAGTTCTTGCTTCAATGGCCACCTCTCAAGCTTGTTCTGAAGTGAACACGGGTCGTGACTGGTGACTGAGTTCTGGGAGAGCTGTAGATTTAAACCTGAGAAACATTTGTGAAATGGACGAAGAGTGGCACTATTTTACATAACTGCATAATGCAAGGCTCATTTATCATCACTGGTGAAAGTTAAGTTTAGACGACGCAACTTCAGCCTCTTCAGCTGGGCCAGAAAGGCAGTCTAGACCATTGTGTCATCCCTGCTAATTCCTACCCTTCACTGCTGGGAGGGAGAGCCTGCTGCCTTCCCTGAGTAAAGGGTCTGCATCCACGTATTTAGATTGTCCAGTCTCTAAGATGTGAGGATTCCCATGATTCAGCTCCTTTCAGAAAGTCATGCTAGGCCAAGTTTATCTGACCAGAAGAGTAGCAGCACTCTTCACTGGGCCCTGAGAACTGCACTGTTGATTGCATATTAAACTTGTGTTAAGTCTGGGAAACCCAGACTGACATTTAATGCTTGGCTATGGTAAACCAGGACACTGGCAAGCTCTCTTGCCCTTTTCTGTTACTTCAAGTAAGAAAGAAATCACCTGGGTCCATTCAGAAATTTGCAAAGTGCATGCAGTGGTCTGTGATACTCAATATTTTCTTATTAACAGAAACTAATGCATTATCTAACTCGAGCATTAGCTAAAATAAGATGTTTAAACCAGTAATAACTACAAATGTGTCAGTCTATTTTACAGATATATAAGTCTGGTTTTTTTTGCTATAACAAAATACCCAAGGCTGTATACTTTACTTAAAAGGTTTATTTAGCTCACAGGAATAGCAGTCCAAGAGCCTGATGTCATTGGGTCTGGGGACACAGGCCTATAATCCCTCTACTGTGGAGACTGAGGGCTGGCTGGAGTCTCAAGGTCAAGGCCTGTCTAGCTACTGAATGAATTCAAGGCCAGTCTTGGCAATGTCTTAGATTAAAAGGAACATTGGGGATATAGTTGTGTGGTAGAGCAGTCACCTAGTATTCATGTATAGGTTCATGAGAAACTACTAAACAGTGTATGACTTCTACTCACCTCTGGGGAGAGGCCTCATGGCTGGGTCACATGGCAGATGGCAACATGGAGTATTCAAGGATAGATAACATGTTAAGGCAGGGAGTCAGAGAACAGGGAGAAAGATGTTTTGTGACTTGCTCATTTGTAACACAGTAGAGATCGTGGCTGGAAGATGAGTATGCCCACCAGCCTTCATTTCCTACAGGAAAAGGTGCATATATTATGTATATATGTGTGTGTATGTATATCTATAGGGAGAATGCATAGAGCCCAGTGTGGCAGTGTGAGAAGTAATGGAACCTAGTAAGAAGTAATTAAGTCATTAGAGAAATTGGCCTCTGGAGAAATTAATGCAGGTATGTGCAATCCTGATTAGCTCTCACAAAAGACAATACTCTCTCTCTCTCTCTCTCTCTCTCTCTCTCTATATATATATATATATATATATATATATATATATATATACATGTATATATACATTCATTATTTTTATATATTCATATATATTCATATTCATTCTGAGTCAGATTAAGGACATAGATCCTCTTCACACTGCAAAAAAAAACCCAGTAATTTTATCAATGTCTCATTTTTAGCCTTGCTACTAAATCATGGTAAGTATGCTTCTAAATTTCACCGTAGGTACCAGTGAGGGTAAGAGCAAAACCTTCCCTTGTAGAAGTTTTGAAAGCAGTACATGACTCATAATAGCTGAGATAAAGCTCTGGAAGGCACAAGTCACAGGCCAGATGCTCACAGTGTTGCTCTAAGGGCTAGACTCGGCTTCCTCTGGGTGGGTCGTGAGCACTGTTGGACTGCTAATTCCCGCAGGCTTCTTATATTTTTGTACTTTTCTGAGAAAGGTTTGTAATCCAAGAAAATGTCTGCAGGTGAAGATTAGGAGTGACTGAAGAGCTGGTTAATTGGTCTTGCCAGTTACTCGTTAACTACTGTTAACTTGCCAGGTACACGTTACTGAGTAGTTAAGAAGCCTGTAGGTTTTTTCTTTTTCTTTTTTTTTTTTTTGGTTTTTCGAGACAGGGTTTCTCTTGTGTAGCTTTGGTGCCTTTCCTGGAACTCACTTGGTAGCCCAGGCTGGCCTCGAACTCACAGAGATCCGCCTGCCTCTGCCTCCCGAGTGCTGGGATTAAAGGCGTGCGCCACCACCACCCGGCGCCTACAGGCTTTTATGTAACGTATAACACAATATTGCAGTTTAAAAAAGAGAGAGAAACTTCAGTCTAGGTTGAGAATTTCCTTCTGAGGAGCCCATGGCCGTTCCTGTCTGACCTGCTGCTATTTCCCTGACTTCCATGTGTCCATCTGAATTTGTGAGGTTTGTTGTCCACTGGGTACATTTTTGTTAGCTTTCTTTAACTGACAGGTGCACACCTTGCTGATGGAATTTCTAGAAAAATAGAAGAGTTCCTTTTGTATGTATAGACTTGATTTTATCATTGTCTTAAAACCTGCCACACCAGAGCAGAAGTTCAGATGTGCTATTTCCAAGTCTCGTGATGACTTTGAATGGGCTGTTTCTGTGGTCACAAAGGTGGCCTCTGCCTCAGGGAGTGCTGATCTTGTACAAAGTAGAGCTCTCTGGGTCTTGGTGTTCAAACTTGCCTTTTTCTCGATGCTTATTTGTAGACGAAAATGATAGATGTGTAGAATCTCAGATAGCTTACTCATATAATTACATCCATGAGAGGAGAGAGCAGAATGATCAGTTTTCAGTCGGCGACCTTTTGCAGAGCCCACAGCAGATCTGTAACTCTGCCTGATTCATTGAAGGGAAATCCACTAAGATTCCTCCACTCAGGATTTTCAAAAGGGATTGATTTCAAATTTATGTTCTTTACAATTATATAGTTTTAGGAAATAGCAATCCCTCACAGTCGAGAAATTGAAGTTAATCGATATTCAACATTCAGGAGTAAGAGATTGCCTTCCTGTGACAAATGTGTATTTTCTTTAAATACCATACTGACTCACACCCTGAAAGAACACAGTGAGAAGAGTTCACACATGAAAAACTCCCTAGCCTGGCTGATGAGGTGCCCTGTCCAGATGTTCAGAGAGCAGAGACATCTGTGCAGGCAAGTCAGTTTGCAATCACGCTCTTTAGCCAGGCCCCACTGTAATTTTACCTTATGACCTATCCAAGTGGCTCATAATCATTTTCTTCCAAGGCCTCCTTGTCATTTGACTAAACTTTGTAGATACTCTTTAATTTCCTCCTCACTCATGCCTTCCAGTGTTTTTTGAAAATTTGACCCAAGCCCATGATAGGAGCAGAGCCGACAGTATCCCAGGGTCCCTCACTCAGGAGTCTTTCTCCAGAGCTTCCTTTCCATAGCTTTAGCAGGGACTTTGTTCTTGCATTGTGCTGTCATGCCCTTAATTTCCCATTCAGTGTAATTTTGTCTAACCTCCAGATCCTTATCGTCCTATCTGCAAATACCGGCTTTGATGTCAACACAAGTAGCTGCACACAAGGTTGTGTGTGTGTGTGTGTGTGTGTGTGTGTGTGTGTGTGTGTGTGTGTGTGTGTGTTTTGGGGGGGAGGAGAAGTTAGTGTTTTATTTCCCCAGTGGCTCTTCCATGACTTCAACACAGAATACCAGCTGGGCATAAACACTCTAATTTATATGTCCCAACAGGTATTTACTGTGTCAGCATTGTGGAAGATGCAAAGGCACAGTCTGTGGGCTACAGAGTATGCCCTTCAAAGAACAGAGGAGGCACCAATGCAAACTAAATACATGTGCAACATAGAATACCACCAAATGCCACAAAACAACTAGGGATGTGTTGTTCAGGTGCCCACAATCCACGAGGGAAGCCATCTTTACATTTCTTCCTCTTCACTGATGCATCTCCAAGGGCTGTCAATAGTCTCTGACATAAGCTGATGATCGCAGCTCAGCAGATGTGTGGATCACAGCGTGGTCTACCCTGTGAGCATAGAGCCACTGTCTACTCTTGCAAGGACGTCTCCGCAATGCATAACAAATGACTTCACCCACGACTGCTTCTACGTAGGGAGGGCTGCTAATAACATGGAGGCAGAAGTGCTACTTCATATTCAAATGTTCCTGGCACATTTGGTGCCACCAACGGACAAGGGCCGCCAAAGTGTGGGTTGGGGGTGGGGGCCTAGACTGCATGTGGTTGTGAATACACAGTACAGTGTTTGATGCTTCTTGGTCCTATGTGCTATTTGGAATTGATTTGGCCAAGTGCAATATACTTACAGGGTTTATAGGAAGAGGGTGCAAGGTGAAAGTTTCTCCTTTTAAATTCTGTTCTGTGTTTTTTCTCAACTCAGTGACTCAAATAACTCTCCCACAATTACCGTCATCTTTTTATAAAAGTAAAGTCTTATATTTAATATAATATTTATTAGGAATTTAACACTGTTCATAAACTCTGTTAGTATGTTCCTTTGAATGTTTTTGTTAATTCTCTGCTTGTAATGCTACATTGGTTTTTGAATAATTTCTTCCTAACCTGTCAGCCCTCTTGTTATTTCTAGCATGTGATTTTGCAGAATAGAGAGAACACTTAACACTCTTTTGTAGTAGAGTGTCTCCCTGAAAGCTTCTTTTTCAGTGAAGTCAAGGAGGATTCTTCTCTGGGAGATGTCATGGGAACAGCATCAGCATCTTCAGCATGGACACAGGCATGGGTCCTTCTAGGACCCCATCTGGACAGAGCATCAACATCAAGATGCATTCTCGCTTGCAGTAACCTTTGTAGTTCATTGGCGGTAACCTTTGCTTGTGAAGCATCTCAAACGGTCTCCATTTTATTTGTATGTTTTCTCTACAATCAACAGTCACAGATGACTTAACTTATGCTATCTACAATACTGTGAGTGGGCCAGCTGTGGGATATGGTCCCAGTAGCGGAGTTTTCAAAAGAAAAAAAAATTTTTTTTTTCTTGGCAAAATGCCTCAGATACCTTCTCACGCAGGAAGTGGCCTGCTGAGTGGTGTTCTAGAGCCATTAACCTGTAAGGTTGTGCAGATGGGTGCAAGTGCACACAGCCAGAGATGGAAAGCAGGGGGTGTCACTGAAAATAGCCGGTCAAGTGCAAAGACTTAAGAGTAAATGGCCGGTGCAAGCTGCTACTGACGAGGTCGAGGAGAGGAATCCCAAACTGACTAGGTCTGTGCCTTACTTGATAGAAGCATCTTAGACAATTGTCTGAGAGTTTGGTGTGTGTGTGGGGGGGGGATTTGACCGGGTTGTGTGTGTGTGTTGGGGGGGGAGGGAGACAAAGGAAGATGTCTTGGCTGAGCTCTGTCCTCACACAATCCTTATACAATGAATGCAGACAATTCAGGTCCTGGCTGTTTGACTCTGTCCTATGCTCCTACCCCTGGGGGCAGCGGTGGTGAGGAGTTGATGGATCTCCTCTCTGGACAAGGATTCCTTTCAGACTGGCTAAAACGCCTTCGATATCTTGAAAACTATCTTGAGTGCGGGGAGGATGTGTCTGAACCCAAGCACCTAATACTCTGGGAATACTCTGTGACTGTTTGGACTGTTTGCACAGTTTCCCCAGTTAGGGAGCAGGACCTGGAAATTTGTGTCTCCAACGTCCGTGGGGAAGGTACCGCAGCTCCCTCTCCAGCTTGCGGTTCTCCTAGGGCCGGGGACCGACGTTCTTCCCGCCCCGCGGGGTCCGGTCCGCGATCGGGCGCCCCAGAGACCTCTCCTCCAAAGTGAGTGAGGAAGGGACCCGGCAGGGTTCGGGGACCCTCTCGCGGGGATCCCGCGTCGCCCACACCCTCCCCGGCCCTGCAGGACCCTCCCCCCCGGAGGCCGGGCCTCGCCGACCCCTCCCCGCGCGGCGGCCGGAGGCGGGGATGCTGAGTGGCAGCGGCCGGCCTGGGCTGCGAGCTTCGGCCGCCTCCTCCCGCTGCGCCCGCCCCTCGGCCTCCGCCCCGGCGCCGCCGACCCTCGTCTGCTCCCGCCCTCGCCCCTGCGGGTTCGCCGGGGCCAGACCGAGGCGGCAGCGAGGAGCCGGCCCCGGAGAGCCCGGCTGGGGAAAGGCTGCAAGCGCCCGGCCCAGAGCGTCCCCGGCCAGGTAGGCGAGGCGCGGGGAGCCCGGGAGGGGGACGGTCCCCGACAGCTCACGGGGGCGCGGCGGGACGGACGGCGGGTGCCGGGGCGGGAAGAAGGATCCGCTGCAGCGCCGGCCGCAGACGTGGAAGAAGTTGAGCCTGGAACAGCTTCTACTCGGGGAGCTGCAGTGGTCCCCCGCCAGACCGGGTCCGTGCCGCGTGGGTCTCACCGGCCACAGACCCCAGCTGCATCTCAGACCCGGGGCTGCATTTGTTTGTGGCCGAGATCGGGGGTGAGGGCTGAAGAGGAGGTGGGCGGGGAGCGGGGGGGGGGCACCACATCTGGGGTGGGTGAAGGACTCGGGGAGACGGTTTGCCCCCCCCCCCCCCCCCCCCGGCTCCCTTCTCTCTGCGTCTGTGCGCGGTCTCGTGCTCTCAGAACTAAGAAAAGCGGAAAGATTTTTCTCCAAGCCGGCTCAACTTTTCTGTTATTTCAGGAGGTTCAGAGGTTTCTATGGAAGTCCGTGAGGAGTGAGAGAAAGGCAAAGACTCGCATCCTCACTCCCGATCCCGGGGAAGCTTCCTGTATTTTTGTGCGGTGATTGTGTTTGTGCTTGTAGATTACAGCTGGTGACCCATATGGAAAAGTGGAACCACTGCCGGCGAGTGTGTGGAGCCAGAGGGCGGCAAGGTGTGGGGGAGCCATAGAGTAACCCAGACTTCCTTGGAAGGGACTTCCATTCTCTGAGCGCTCTCCCCGCCCAGGTTGAAGAGAGGACGGGAGAACTTATCTTGCTCTTTCTGATGCTCTCCTAATCATTTGAAAAACTCCTTTTCAAATTAAGAGATAGAGAACACGTGCACGACGATTAAAATAGTTTAAAGATAAGGAAGGCAAAAACCCCTCTGCCGTCAGACTGATTAGCCTATGTTGGAAATCGGATCCTGGTGAAATAATAATATTCGAAAGGTTTAAAGCAATACAGAACAACATCTTATTTTATAATAGTTACCTCCAAGTGGTCACACAGAGCAGACAGTGTGGCTTGTGGTCTGTGGCAAGGTAGCATTTTATGGCGGGAGGTGGTGCATTGTGAGATTCAGGAGAGGAGGGTGGGGAGGGGGCAGCTCATTTGTCTTGGAACCAGGCTAGTTAGGAAGAGTAATTACACTGCAAATGAACATTTGTGAATATGATTTGAGTCATGATGAACCAGTCATTTGTCTGTGGGGAAAAAAGGATCTTTGTCGATGAGAGCAAAGCAGTGTCTTATGGGAAAAATAATACCTATTGTTTATCCATGTGCATGGCTCAGAATTGATAGCACCTGGTAACAACATCGGTATGGACTTCGAGATTTTGCTGCATGCAGGGGTTGAGCGAGGCAGGAAGGTAAATCTACAGCAGGAGGTGATCACAAAACAATGAATTGAACACAAGGTGTGTGTGTGTGTGTGTGTGTGTGTGTGTGTGTGTGTGTGTGTGTGTGTGTATGCAAGCAAAAGTTATGTCCATCTTCTGCAAAAGTCCATTAAGGTATGTCCATTATCTTTACTGCAAAGAATTGCCAAAGCAGGAGGATTAAAACTGAGGAGACTCACAGAGCTAGAGAGATGGCTCAGTGATTAAGAGCTCTTGCTGCTCTTCCAGAGGTCCTGAGATCCCAGTACCCAAATCAGATAACTCAGAACTGTCTGTAACTCTAGCTCCTGGGGATCCAATGCCTCCGGCTTCCACAGGTACTGGCACTCATGTGCACATACCGAAATGCAAACACACCCCTAGACATAATTAAAACTCAGTCTTAGAAAGAGTCTTTAGGAGACTCAGATTCAGTCTGTTGAGTCCCCCTGGGGTGAAACCCTCTGTGAGCATTTGGCAGGCTATTTTCTTGTTCTCAGCTTCGGTCCCCGTGTCTATAAAATGGTGGTGGGGCTGGAACAATGGCTCTGATGCTAAGAGCCCTTGTTGCTGTGTCATGAGGACTGGGGTTCTGATCCCAGCACCCATATCGGGTGGCCCACAAAGGCTTGTAACTCCAGCTCCAGTGGATTCCATGCCCTCTTCTGACCTCCAACGGCATGTGTGCATACACTTAGATACACACATACACACACACACACACACACACACACACACACACACACACACACACACACACACAAAGCAATAAAAATAAGCCTCCTAGATGGCTTGGCAGTTAATAGTACTTCCTGCTTTTCTAGAGGACTGGTGTTTGATTCCCACCAGTCGGGAGCTCCTAACTGCCAGCTCTTAGGGATTGGCTACCCTCTTCTGGCCTCTGCAGGCATTGCATTCATATGCACAAACCCACACACCGATACACAAATACACTCATAATTAAAATGCTAGTAATAACATATTCAAAAAATACTTTTGAAAATGTGGTGACAAGGGTACAAGTCGGAGTTCCTGAAAGGTTAACTGGTGTCTTTGTATGGGGTTTGGGATGGTTCCCATGCACAAGAAATGCCCAGAAAACGTTAACGATTGCCAGCACTCTAAATCCCCGGGGTTAAGGGGGATGCAGGGATATTTGATTTTTGAATGACAGAGTTGAGCCGTGCCTCTGACAGTCCATACCTGGAAATATCCACTCTTTCTAGAACTTTCAGGCTACATCCTTTTGGCCTCTTCTGGTGAGCCTCTTCTGGGCCATCTCTTCTAGGGAGTTTGTCATGCAGTGTCTGTGTGTCTCTGAGAGCTGGAATACAGAGGTGGCTCATCATTCCAGGTCTGTACTTTTTGTAGTGGCAGATTCTTAGGTCTCATATCCCATCAACATAAATAGCCAGGTTTTATTTGGGAAGAAAACAAAATTTAAAATCCCTGTCATGGTGGACATGATAAACACTGCCCAGGAATGCTAAAATCAATGTTATACTCAATGCTTACTAGTCTTAGAAAGATGTAAGAAAGGTCTATAAATGCCTTATCTCCAGAATTCACTCAAAAAGAAAAGAAAAGATAGCCTTAAAGTATGCCTTGAACTTATAGACAGCTGAGAGCAAGGTGAACAGAGGCATCCTTCACAAGACAGTCTTTCTTGAGCAGGGGAACTGTTCCCTGTGTGTTCCTCCTTCTGATGGGGGAGGGTAATATCGATTTGTTCATTGGTCCACTCCTTCATCCTGTCCTTCAGCTGATGCTTCTCTGAGGTCACATTGTAGTTTCTAAGAGCTCCATGGCCACAGGATGGGCTGGGGGACAAGGCAGCCAGTGCCGTGGTGCAGGAATCCTGGAATCATGGGAATGGGGTGAAGAGGACCTTGGAGACGATGGTCCAGCTGCTGGTTCATCTCCTAGGGTGAGCTTTCCCTAGAGAGAGTCCTTGGGGATTGGGACCTTCCGGGTGGGTCAGCACTTGTGAGGACCCCGTGTGGAGACAGATGACATAGAGTAGTTGAACTTAGTTGAAAGGAAAACTGAACTTAAGCCTTCCAGAGATATGTGCAACCTAGTGTTGGCTGCAGAGACAGGAAGAGAAATTGGATTTCCAGATAAATGATGAAAGAGGGCTCTTGACACAGTGGTGTCACGTGGCTAAAGGGCTGCAACCTCCCTCCCTTGCCTGGTCTGTTGAGAGCGAAGGGAACAGAGACATTCTTAACTAAACAGTTATTTCTTGATCAGGTGACTGCCTTATGTTGCTCTTTCTAATTTTGGGGGGGGGTATGTCCATTTTTTTCCCCGTTCGCACATTCATTTATCCTGTCATTCAGCAAATATCTTTTTAGTGCTGTGGGTGAGAGTCGTTTGTGTCCCTGGGACTGAAGCTTTTGAAATTTTGTCTCCTTTCAACAGGCCCAAGTGGGAGTAATTAAGCTCCTGACCCTTGGCCTCGGTGGCCAACCTCATACTGATGCGATCCTGCAGACTTGGTGGGATCTGTTACTTTGAACTGGAAGACCTCTGATCCACACAGGATGGTTCTGAGTGTGTTTAGTAGGGAGGATGTGTAACTAATGAAACGGATTCCATCCCTGCACACGTATGTTGTGGCAGATGTTTGCATGTCCCTGTATTTAGATGTGGAAGCCAGACACCGTGAAGGAGGGCCTCCGGAAGGGGCTCAGGCTTCAGTGAGGTGGGGAGAGTGGGTTCCCCATTCTGAGCTCTTCTTTCTGAAGACACAATGAGGAAAGAGTGTGTATTTTTTTTAGACCACTGGGTCTGTGGTAGTTCTTAATAATAGCCTGAACAGTCTAGCTCTTGTGCACATGCACACTCACACACACACACACACACACACACACACACACACACACACATACTCATACACATTCACACATGATGACCTTTGCAAACTAAGAATATACATTAGTTTTGTGCACATCTATACTACCCTGAACGTAATTTAAAAGGTATATTATCTGCATATTTTCTCAGTTTAACCTTAACCATTAGCTGGGTCAAGAAAAACACTCAGCTCCATGTTAAGGCTTGGCTGGCCAGAAAGGAGAACCTTGGTGAATGTTTATTATTCTTCATGTGGGTTTGTTCTGATTTTGATTCATTACTACATCTTATTGATTAGGTAGTTTTTATGGACACTAATCAAATATTCTGTGAAACTTAGAGGACTTCAGAGCTGTCTGCTTGGGGTGAACTTGCTAGGTTTAACCAAACTTTAAAACTTCATGTAGCTGGGTGGTGGTGGTGCACGCCTTTAATCCCAGCACTTGGGAGGCAGAGCCAGGCGGATCTCTGTAAGTTCAAGGCCAGCCTGGGCTACCAAGTGAGTTCCAGGAAAGGCGCAAAGATACACGGAGAAACCCTGTCTCGAAAAACCAAAAAAACAAAAAACAAACAAACAAACAAACAAACAAAAACCTTCATGTGGTTTATGAAATAGTAGGCACTGAATCTTGTCCTTGGTTATAACACTTAAATGACGAGCATTGGGTATTTTATATCATTCCTAAGGAATAATATCCAGCGTTAGCGAGGTGATCGCAGCAGTACAAACAGTGTTTACACTTTCTTCTTAAGGAGAATTTCAGCGAGGCATAACCAGGCTGAGGCTTCGGAGCCCTGGCTAACATGGTAGTCGCATGTTACAATGTTCGTATCCCTGTGAGTGGGAGACTAAGGATTGCCAGCCACTCCTTCAGAAGTGCGTTTCCCGTGCCTCAGTTCCACCTGCTCTACACACCCATTCTCCACATTTTCTCTCTTATGGGCAGTGCCGGGCAGGGTTCTCCAAGTCTCTTGCTCTGGAGGGGACCAAGCTTATCAACTGCTTTTTTGGGGGGCGGGAGGCAGGTGGGTGTATTGCTTCCTTGGAGGGGTATTGCTGTTAATTTACATTTCATTCGTTTGTGGAATCATTGAAAGTGTGCCAAGTTGACCCCGATGACTGTTGGATCACAGGCATGTGCACAACCCTGACTCCTCACTGCTGTAGAGTTAGGGTAAGTCCAGCAGGGCCTGATGAATCATTGGCTGTCTGTGTAACCAGTTTGGCACCTCACCTCCCTCGCTCCACTGGGTTGGAAGGATAGAGGCTAGAGTTTTAACTGGTTATCTTGGTATTTCTGTCTAATTGATAAAAAGCCCTGACTTAAGTACTTTCTGGCAAGTTAGGGTTTTTTTTGGGGGGGGATTGGAATTGTTGTTTTTTCAGTAGAACCTGAAGCAGCAGAGGGTCTGAAATAGCTTTTGCCAGTGACCTTCCCACATGCCTGGCAGGTTTAGAGGGGCTCCTTTTCCTCTGCTGGTTCTACTTGTTTTTTTTTTTTTTTTAAAGATTTATTTATTTATTTATTATGTACACAGTATTCTGCCTGCATGTGTCCCTGCAGGCCAGAAGAGGGCACCAGATCTCATTACAAGTGGTTATGAGCCACCATGTGGTTGCTGGAAATTGAACTCAGGACCTCTGGAAGAGCAGTCGGTGCTCTTAACCACTGAGCCATCTCTCCAGCCTCTGCTGGTTCTATTGTTCAGCATTTTCTTTCTTTCCTGTGGGGCTGTGCTGTCAGGGGCTCCTGGAGTTCAGGCTTCCTTTCTCTGGGCAGGCAGCCCTGGGCTGTGCGAGCATGTTTTCTGGTGTTGGCGGCAGCGAGCCAGGTGTTTAAGGAAGGCTCTGACTACGTTGACGGTAGCCTCTTTTATCTGCAGATAAGTGGCATCTGGTACACACTGATTAAGGCCCAAACGACTTCTTCAAAATTTGGATTTTTTTTTTCCTTTTGCCTATACGGATCAAGTTTTAGGAAGTGAAAAACCATACATTGGATCAGTGAGCAGTGTCTTGCATTTCTAAAGGCCTGCCGTCTGTCTATATATTAAACACACACTGGAAAAACGTGGCTCACAACTTTGAAAATCATTTCAAATCATGCTCTTTTCCTTGAACTGGCCAACAGTCCATTTTTGAAGATGATTCCACACAGTGGGGCTCATCATGGGTGTTCCTAACTTCCCTTTTTCTCACAAGCCATCTTTCAGTCTTCCCCTGGAGTGGAGCTCCTAAGTTCCTGACTAGACAGATCCATGCTGTGTGGGGACCATGTGCCACCTAATCAATAGGGGTCTGTAAGTCGGTTTTCATCCAAATCTTAATTTGGTAAGTGGGTATGCTTAGGGTGTCGGGTCTGTTCATGTGGTTTTTCCCAGCGTATACGTAGGTCCGTGGCTCTTCTCTAAATTAGTGAAGGAAGGGCATGGTCAGAAGAAACAGATGGCTGTGTGGAGTACTTGATCTGTGGTACAAAGTCAAGAACTGTAGGTAGGGACATAGGCAAAGGGGCCACACCAAATAATAACCCCGGTGGTGGTGACAGTGTCAAACGGGTGACTGGCTCTGTGCGCACCTTGCGTGACTGGCTGGCCAGGGGTGGTTGGGATAGCTGATGGTTGGATGTCACTGCTTTGGCAAAGAGACTCACGGGCTCTAAGAAAATGCTGGCCTTGTCACCAGCCACCTTTATCAACAAAGCTTCTATGATTTAAAACCTTAAGAAAAAAAAATTTGAATTGTGGCCAAGTTAGCTTCCTTTAAGTTTAGATACATACAGTTGATTTTTAAAATCCTGGCGAGTCGATTATGACCTAAATACATTGTTATTCCTGGTGTGAAATTACCAATAAACAAACAAAAAATAAAAATCAAGTTTTAGAAATCTTGGCTACAAGACTTCCTATTTCTTCTCCTAAATTTTCAGCTTTCTCTGTTCTGTATGTCTAGCCTGTGCTGATAATTGGTCTGACCTTGGCATCTTTCAAGTCAGCCTTCCCTGGGGGCTGTGTGTGTTTCCTCAGTGAATGTTGCTTGTTGGTCATTGAGGTCCTTTGAGACCTCCCTTGGTGCTGCCTCCTTGTCATTCCATTCAAGTCCTCTTAGTAACCCAGGGGACATCAGCCCTTGCAGGCAGCCTGAGGGCAGAGGGCTGCCGTCTGTGCCAAGTTACAGAGGAAGCTAATCATACCTGTGACCTCGACCTCATTAACATTGTGCTGGAACCCAAAGACCCAGCATTCCATGGTATTGTTTGACTTTGGATTGTCTCTGCTGATTTATGGTCATGGGTCTGTAGGAGGCAGGGATGTAGAGCCAGATGCCAGTGTGACAGACGGGCGGCCCTTCCTGACTCCTTTTAACTCCCCAACAATCGGACTGTCATCTAGTCATTGGGCCCTGCTGATGGGGATGTGGCCCCAGACAAAGCAGGAGTGACAGGCCTGTAGTGAAGAATGAGAGGAGTGTTGGAGGCCTGGGAGAGCTGGGAGAGCTGGGTGGGCTGATAGTCCACAGGGGTGTGGGTGGGAGAGGGACGGCCGTAAAACCTCACCCCGGTACTCTCCTCATCCCTTCAAGCAGGGCTTCTTGATGTCTTGTGGAAATAGAGTCTGGCCCAGCGGGGCCGGTGGGGCCTCAGATTCTCTGCATTTCTAGCAAGTTCTCTTGGTGGTACTGCATACCTGGTGTGGCAAAATTGAGGCTGGCAAAGGGAGCCCGTGGAGTCTGGCTTGGAACTGTTGGCCTGCTCTTAAAGCTGGCTTTTACCCAAATATAAAAAATAAAACAGCCAGGCGGTGGTGGCGCACGCCTTTAATCCCAGCACTCGGGAGGCAGAGCCAGGCAAATCTCTGTGAGTTCAAGGCCAGCCTGGGCTACAGCACTGAGATCCCGGACAGGTGCCAAAGCTACACAGAGAAACCCTGTCTCGAAAACCTCTCCCCCACCCAAAACAAACAAACAAATAATTTTTTAAAAGCTGGATTTTACTGGCATGGGGTTGAGGGTCTCGAAGCTTTCTTTGGGCCCTGTGGGCTGCCAGGAGCAGCTGTGTAGGAATTTGTCCTTATGGTAGGGCAGGGCAGTTCTGGGGTCTTTGTGGTATAATATGGCTATGGGGTTGGCTTGGTTCTGGCTAAATCCATTGCCTTGCATGATGGATGTACCTCAAGTTCAGATAAAGAAGACTCAAAGTTCCTTCAATTAAACCTGAGTTTCCCCCCACACTCCCTGTAACTTTGAAGTTATGTGCTTACAAAGCATTTAAAAAGTTGCCAATTGTTTCTCGGGAGCTTTATTCTGAACCTTGCTGAGCTCTCCGCTGGGTGCTGGCTAGGAATTTGCATTCCTAGGCCCTCCCCTGGGGTTCTGACCTATAGTTTTGGACTGGGTCCTGAGAATCCACGTTTTGTAAACAAAACTTCTAAATGGCTTTTAGAATCAGGCAGAGCCTGAGATGTTGGCTAGGCTTTGGGTCAACCTCACCTGCTCCTCTCCAGGTTGGGAAGAGCTGGCCTGTCCCAGGGGATCAGTTTCTGGTTTTGTTTTGACACATGTGTCCTTATGAAGATGCTGGTAGCTTGAATGTAACAAAGCAGAGTCCTTTGCCAGTAGAAGTCAGTTCTCCAAAGCCTTTATTTTTAGGAATGTTTAGGAATAGACGCTGATTACTAAAGGGCTTTCAGGGCTGGGGTTGGGGGCCATTCTTGGAGATAACTGAGTTGTAAGCATTGGGCCTCTGCAGGCTTTGAAGACTGTCTCATTGCCGAATTCCCCATTCCCTCCCCCATGTTGGCTCAGACCCTTGAGATAACGAGCATTTCCATCTGAAGTAATGGGTGGACAGAATGGATATCAGAGGACCCTCATCCTCCGTGGGCCAGCTGGGGTCTGATCTAAGTGGGCTGGCGACTGAGGCAGCAGCTTTGTCCATCATTAGAACAACACCAGCCTCCACTTCGGCAGATACAGGATACACCTCGACTGCACCTGAAGGGCAGCGTCAGCCTTCGGAAACATCTGAAGTGGGAAATAGTCTGTGTGGTGGGATCAGGGTGGATGGGACAGGAAGAGTGGGTACCACAGTGCTAGAGGCCAGAGTCGGGGGGCCTCTGAGCTGCAATGTGCAAAGCTTCCACGGGTATTATTAACAGCATTGCTTGATGTGTCCTGGGTATCCTCGCTGCTCCTACACTGCCTGTGGACCTGTGGCACACAGTGAGGTCCTTCAGCTCTGTCACCCACGTGACCAGGACGGGAGGGCCATTCCCTGGAAACTGAATATCAGAACCACTCTCCTCATGGTCAGTGTTGATCTGAGTGTTGTGTGTATGCTTTGGATCCCCTTTCCCCACTTCTCACGAAGACGAGCAAGAGCCATGGAAAGTGAAGAAGCGAGAACTGGCCTCCATTTTAGCGGAGCGTGCTTTGGTCATGGGTGAGACATGGTAGACGCTGCTAGAGTGAGACGCTAGCCTGGGCTCTTCTTGGTCCTGGAGTACTTGGTAGATCCTGGGCTTTGGTGTCTTTGTGACCATATGCTTTGTTCCATGCTCCCCAAAGAAACTTGTCTCTTCCACAAGACCAAGTGTTTCCTTGTTGGAGCACTCAGATTCTGTGCCGAGGTAGAAGGAAAACCATCACCAGGGAGAAACGTCTGCTTGCTGGAAATGCAAAGTGAAGGCTTTGCTTGGGAAGGCGAAGTCCCCGCAGCCCTGCTTCTCCATGCCGGGGGTGAATGGGGCTTTTCTGTGCAGTTTATCTGCAACCCGAGGAACTGCTCCAAACCTCCAGAAAACCAGAGCTGTGTTTTCCTTGAAATAGAAGTGGGTTTCAAAGGCCCGGACAAGTGTGAAGTCTTGCCCTCAAAGTCTGTGTTGGCTATAGACGAGGCCAGCTCTGGGGCCTGCATTTAAGAAACCATCCCAGCTAGCCTAAAATAGCTGCAGGGGTTTTTGCATCTGCAATTCTGTTTGGTTTGTGACTCACTTGTTGCTTCCAGGGCGTACCATTTTGCCACTGTTCCCTTTGCTAGCATGCTGTTGGCTTTCCTCTAGTTTCCCGGATGCTTGCTCACGTGCTCTGGAGAGGTCCCCCCACTACCCCTGACCTCTCTGAATCAACTCTGCAAAGACTCCTATGTCTTTGGCTTCTGTCTACTCCATCCAGGGTCCTAATTGCTATCTGTTCCCTTCTCTGTCTTTGTGGCCTGTGAGCTCCCTCGGGACAGGAAACCTGTTCATTTCCATGGATGTTCATTTCCATGGATGTTCATTTCCATGCCTTCAGTCACAGAGAAAGTGAAGTGCAGATCCTATGGGAGGCCTTGATCCCTGTAACTTCAGGGAATGAAACTGAGGCACAGGTAAGTTGAATACTAGACATTGAGCTAACATCGGGACTCTTACCTTGGTCTCTTTGATCCACCCCTTCAGTCAAGTGACACTGGCCAGATTTTCTGCCCTAAGTCCAAGAAGCCATAGCTATGAGCTGCAAGTCTTTACTGGGACCATTAAACGGGATGTGGCCTTTTCCACTGTTTTTCAGGTAAATGGGGAAGCAGATGCTGGAGTTCACAGCTGGCTTGGCATTTCTGCCATTAAGAGGCACTTCGTATAGATAAGAGTTGGTTCCTGGGTTCCCTCATGCATAGCTAGGTTGTCCCAGAATAGCATGACAGTGTGGCTTGATAGCCACCAGAAATTCCCGTTCACTGGGAAGAAATAGTTAAAGGGAGGGTGACATGCCTGCTAAGAAAGCTGAAACGCTGTCCTCAGCCCTTTCCAGTAAGTCACCTGGTGATGCTTACCCGACTGTTTGTTATGGGCTGAATGTGAAATGTGCCCCTCAGGCTCATGTGTTAAACAGTTAGTCTAACTAGTGGCCCTATTTTGCTAGGTTCTGGAAACATTAGGGTAGAAGCTAGCTGGAGGATGTAGGTCATTGGGGGCATGTCCTTGTAGCCAGATGTTTCTTTCCTGCCTGCCAGTTCCCAAATAACCAACACAGAGTCTTAATAGTGCTTGTAAATGCTCAGCCCATAGCTCAGGCTTAGTACTAACTAGCTCTTACTATTTACATTAACCCATTTCTATTCATCTATGTGCTGCCACGTGGCTCATGGCTTTACCTGTCCTCCAGCATATCTTGTTTCCTCTGCATCTCATGGTGACTCTTCTGATTCCACCCTTCTTCCCAGAATTCCCCTAGTCTGGCTCTCCTGCTCAATCTCTCCTGCCCAGCTATAGGCCATTCAGCTCTTATTAACCAATGGGAGTAATACATATTTACAGTGTACAAAGATCGTTCCACAGCATGTCCTTGAGGGAGAAATCTTGTCATAGTCCCTTCTGTATCCCCTTCTTTCTGCTCTCTGTCTGGCACGGGTATACAGCTTCCTCCTCTGTGTGTTCCTGCTGCCATGGTGTTCTGCCACATCTTGGGTCCAGGGTCCATGAGGAAAAGGACTGTGCACCGAAATCTCTGAAACTGTGAACCCAGCTACATCTTTCTTCTCCTATGTTGTAGCTGTCAGATGTTAGGTCACAGCACAAAAGTGAAAAATAAAAATAATTTAATTCACTGCTTTCTCCTTGGCTTTGCCAACCTCCTCATTCTTCTCCCTTCCACATGAGGTAGTGCCTTCGTTTCTGCATGTAAGACCCAGTCAAAATCTGACCTACTCTTAATCAAACTGTCTAGAGGACGGTTCTTGGGTGTGTGGCCTTCCCGAGCTGTTCAACAGAATAAGCCAGTCCTGCATCTCCATGATGCCATGCCCTTTGCGTGTGAACTCAGCTTCCTGTTCTCTTTGTTGTCATCATCACCTGCTGTGGTTCCTGACATGGAACAGATGTCCAATAAGTGAGTAAGTGATAGTCAGAGGGAAAACTAAGGTATAAGCACCCTACCCCACCAACCACAAGAAACAATGTGTTTTTAAAATAAATAATTTGTAGAGGGTCTTGTGGATTAATTACTTGGCTGTCTGTTCACGTCACCCTTAATTGAAAAATTACCATAATCTAGTTAAATCGGAAGAGTTTTGAGTCTTACCCTTATTGGAAAGGATGAGAGGTTAGGATTTTGTGTATTACCTAAACAGTGTGACATTAGGTCATAGGTCAATATGTGGCCATAAGCAGCCAGCCCTCTTAACTGTCCTTGGAGAAACAACCATTGTCAGTCAAGACCCTTAAGCTCCGTCAAGCATTGGCATGCAGACCACCATTCGACCCTGTGTCTGAATGTGGAGGCCAATGGGAACAAACACTAGGCTTTCCAGGAAGAAATAAAACGCCCTTTAGTGGCTCAGGCATGTGTTTTAAACTATAGTTTAGATTTTGAGGGTTGCAATAGAAGCATTGGGACAGAGCTTGTCAGGTCCTATACTTCTCAGTGTGTTGAATGCTCTGAGACACCCTGGACATCTTGGGATGAGGCAGCTTTATCCCGTGAATTGGGAGCAGAGCATTCCCAAGTGGCTCACCTGAGTGTTGGAGTCAGATTGGGACCAGCATCCTTCCAGGAGCTGGGGATGACTGAGTTCGCGGACTCATGGGAGTGGTACTTAAATCTAACGGAAGACTGTTGCCGCGAAGGGGAACGTGACCTTGAGGTTTTATCCATTCTTCTGCCTTCTCATCCTGCCCTGCAGTCGCTCAGCTCATGGTCCACCTTTCCCAATTGCTTTGCTGGGTGTGAGCTGCCTGAGAGCAAGAAAGGAGTTATCTGCTTACTTCTGTGGGTGTCCCCTCACCCCCGCACCTGCCCTGCTGAGCTGCCTGGCCAGTGAGTGGTGGCTGCAATAGAGCAGACATGTTGTACCCATGGCCTCCTCTACTGTGCAGCACCCCAAAAAGAAGTTAGTGAAAGACAAGGCAGCAGAAAAAAAAAAAAAAAAAAAGATTCCCAGCTCTTCTCCTCAAGGTTTTAATGTTTTCTAGGGCCTGAAAAGGATGAGGATTTCACCCTTGCTTGGAGATTTCTAGTCTCCATACAGTGTTTGTCTACTACATTTGAAAATATACCCAGAAAATAAATTGAAATGAAAAGGTCCAGGTGTTAAAATGTGAGCGGGTTTTGGACATCTTTGGAATTTGAGATACTGTTAAAAATCTGCTCTATACTGTCTCTAAAGAAGCTGTGTGTGGGGTGTTTGGGGTGCCTGGTCTCTACCCTTTGGGGCACATGGGGAATGCTTGATAAGTTATAATGAGCAGTGAGCATCTATGGTGGGGGGCTGGCTTTCAGAGACTCTTGTTGTGTTTTTTAAGATTCTTAGCAGGTCAGGAAAACAAACAAGCGAGCCAAGGCTGGGGAGATGGCTCGGGAGTTTAGAGTGTGTACTGCTCTTGCAGAGGGCTGAGGTTTGGTTCCAGCACCCACACTGGGCAGCTCACAACTACTCTGGGGATCTGATGGCCTCTTCTGGCCTCCACGGGCACTGCACTCATGTGCACCGCCCCACACATACACATATGGCTAAAAGAATTTAAAATCTCAAAAAACAACAAAGTAGGTCAAACCTTCATATTAATTGGGCTGTCTTTCTCACAGGGCTGACTTCTTGATGTACCTGGAGGCACACTTCAATGAGGTCACTAGTTGAATCTCATATCATTCTGATTAGAAAGCCCAAGTAATATATCTAGTTGCTTAATTTCTTAGAGTGTGCGTTTGCCCTGTGTGTTTTGGACTTGTATGTACGATGGTACTGTTTGCTCATGCCATGATGGCTTTCTAAAGTGGGGCTGTGGGGCCGGGCCAGTCAGATTCGCAGATCAGGGTCTGTGCATTTCTAATATGGCCGTCCTGTGCATTGACTCAAGGATGCTGTAGTGTGGACCCTTTACTTCAGGAGAGGTGTTTGGAAACGATCAAAGCCACACTAGTCAGTGGATGTAACAACTAGTCTGCTAGTCTTAGGCTCCAATGTTACTAACCAATGGGCTCTGATTTAGTGCTGAAATGATGCCTGAGAGGTATCAGCACACACATATATTCTAGCATACATACTACATAGATAGATAGATAGATAGATAGATAGATAGATAGATAGATAGATAGATAGATAGATACATACATACATACATACATACATACCTAAACTGTATCCCTTGCCACAATGAGGCTTCATGGTTGTTTTTATTACTTTTTACATTGTGTGTATGTGTGTGTGTGTGTGTGTGTGTGTGTGTGTGTGTGTGTGTGTGAGAGAGAGAGAGAGAGAGAGAGAGAGAGAGAGAGAGAGAGGAGAGAGAGTGTGTGTGAGGGAGAGACAGAGACAGAGACAGAGAGACAGAGGCAGAGGCAGAGAGAAAGAGAGAACTTTTAGAAATCGACTCTCCTTCCACTGGGTCTTGGGAATTGAACTCAGGTGGTTCAGTGTGAAGCAAGTGCCTTTACTCACTGAGTCATCTTGCTGGTCCCTTTTTAGTTTGTTTGTTTGTTGTTTTAAGATATAGTTCCTTGCAGAGAAAGCAGTCTCCCAAGCAGCCTTTCACGAGCAGCAGGGCAGAGCTGGCTCGCTGATTGACATCTCTGGGAATCCACATCGCCTCCATTTCCAGATCACAGTCAGTGCATAATTGAGGAGCACTTTTCCCTGGATCAGGTAGCTTGGCCGCTGTAATTTTTGGCTGGTGTCTTACCCACTGTTGGAGTTTGTTGTTGATTGAAAGATTTGCAGATCCTTTTTCCAGGAAAGGCTCATTTGCAGTGTGACATGTTAAGCGTGTTGCTTTACGAAAGACTTAGGGATGTTGCTCTCTCCTCTCTCACGGACTCTTTCAATTAAGGAATAGCTCTTCCTTCTTCTTTAGAGTCTTTTAAGATTGTGGACCTGAGCTGGAAAGAGGCCCTTTGGAGAACTAGCTCACACCTTTTCTCGGGAGACATGAAGAGTTTAAGGCAGCCTCAGTTACATAGCAAAACTATGTAAAAAGAAAACAATCCTAAATAATAACTTTCTTTCCCCCTTTTCTTCTTCCATGACAAGGAGTAAATTCCTGCATTTTGCATAGTTCTTTTTCCCTGTAGAGTAGATCATTTTTCTATTTTGTAGTTTAGAGCCCTGGGTTCTCTTGGATGGTTCTTCAAAGCAGGGAAGCCACGGGCAGTTCCAGGAGCCTTGCTGATAAGGTGTGGCTCTTTGCCTTGCTTTCCCGATGGGCAGCTCTGTTGTGCACATCCACCACCAAGCTCCCTTCCCCTGTGACTGCAATCTGAGAAAGAGAACAGAGAGTTGTGAAACTCCTATTGCAGCCCAGCAGGCTGGGGAAATATATTTCTCTTTCTCCTTCTTCCTGGGTTCAAAGTACACTTGCTGTTTATGGGGGCGATCGGCCCTCCTGAGGTGCTGGCTCTAGGGGGCCTGTGTTGTTGCCTGGTGGACAATTAACCACGCTGACCCTCCTCTTGCCTTGGCCTTTCTGGCTGAGTAGACGCCAATGCTCTGAGCGAGAAGGGGGCAGCAGCTGTGCTGGTGGGCAGACCAGCAGGCCGGGGTGGAGAACCATCTGATCTCGTTCAAAGGGGACGTCTCTGAAGCATGAAGATTGAACTGATGGTGACCCCACCCGGGGGAAGAGGAAGGTCCCTCTGGAGAGCAGCTGGGAGGATGAAGCCATCAGTTACTAATCCCATTGGCCTGTGGGTCTTCGGGGTCTCAGATCCGTGTAAAGGATAGAGAATTGGGGTTGAAAGCAATAAAGGAGGCTTAAGGGAGAGAAGCAGGGGTCATTTCTTCTAATTTTGTGGCTATTACTGAAGAATAAAAAGAGAGGTAATTTCATTAGGCCCTTTGAGATCTCTATCACAGTGAGATGGCACTTAAGGAGGCAGCAGAGCCTCCCAGACCGTCATCTCCCTCTTGTGAATCTAGAGCTGGGTCCCCACAGAGCCGCGGAGGCCTTGGGAACTACAAGATCTTTCCGGGCACCATGGGCAGGAATGTCAGTAAGTGAGAGGTTAATGACTGTAATCCCAGTGGGCGAGTGCTGTAACATGGCACGAGCTGAAACCAAATCCAGCAGGTGTGTGTCTTCCCTCTGAGGAAGGCTTGCTAGTCATCTCTAGTGGACACGATTCAGCCACAGCACACTGATCACCCACCACAGACCTTTGAACTAAGCCTGTTGGAAGTCTTGACCTGTATGGCTGAGCAGTGAGTGCCAAGTTGTCTGCCTGATGAGGGCCTGTCTGTTCACTATGCATTTTCTTATCTGTTGCGTCTAGTGGTCTCTGATGGGTGGGCACGGGTTCTTCTCCACATTTTCAGAGGAAAGAATTGTGTCTGCAGGCCCCTGACGTCAGCTTATTCCTCGGAATCATCACTAGAGGGAACAGAGAAGCGGGGAGAACATTGTGAACTCTGTCAAGAGGGGAGGAGAGAATGGTCATGGGAAGGACAGCGGACAGTTCTCTGTACCAGCCACCAGCTGGCACCATTCCCCAAGCCAGCTCGCCGCCTTCTGAGGAGCTTCAGAGTGACCAAGGGGCAGGGAGAGGAGGCAAGGCGATGAGCTGTGGGTGGCAGGAAAGGCCGTCTGTATGTCTGACACAGTCCTAAGCAAAGTGACAGGCACTTCCTAGAGGCCGTCTGTGGTCAGAATTGACGGCAGCCCTCAGTGTCCATCTCACTGTAGCTACATTCTAGCTGTCTGGGATCTGATTGTTTCTTAGTATATCCTCAACCATGGCCACTTCCGTTTTATATTTGGAGTTAGGGCTGAAAGAAAAAAGAAAGAGAAATGTGCTAATAGAAACCATGAGCCACTCACTGTCAAATGCATTCAGTTGGAGCTTAGATCTAGGAGTTCCTATCACAATCTATTGACCCAGTTAACTCGGGAGCTCTGCAAGTTGGCAGTGGAGGATGTAGACACCTCCCTGTCCGTTGGGCACAGTGTCCTTGGGAACTCCCAGAAGGTGAGACAGTGGCCAGGTGCTTTCCTGAAACGAAGAGCCCGCTGGGGTGAGGGTAGAGAAGACAAGTCGTCCTTGTCTCATGAATTCTGAGCACATGCCTTGACTTCGCCATCCTTGGAGGTGAATGTCCCCTGGCTTTGTCCAAGTGCTATCCTCTCCTGTCAAGACTGTGGCTCATCACAAGTTGGCTGTACTTCGGGGGCTCTTGAGAGCTTTTCTCTCTGACTGTGTTCGGGAAGTTAGAAGGGCGGCTTCAGATATGATGTGAGCTGATGGAGAAATAGACAGACCCAGGCAGCCTGTGAAGAGGGCCTGGCCGCCCTGTTCCTGTTTCTCTTCCCTTGTGACCCGAAGGAACCAAGTTTCCTCCATGGAGAAGGGTCCCCAAGAGGCCTGAGATGTACACACCCGTGTGTCTTCCAGGCCAGGGTGCTGCTCTGTCTGATAAGCCCCAGGATGAAGACAGGTAGTTTCTGGGTGGCAGGATGGAGATAAGTCACATGACTGCAGCCTGAGCTATATGAATGCGGAGTTAAAATAGCATGTGTTCCAGGAGGCAAAACATTCTAGAATGCTGTTGTGCTCTCTTGGCACCAGCGCTGAGGGGTAAATAGGAGAGCTGGGAGGGCCTTGTGCCCTTCACTCTGATGTAAGAGATCAAATGGCCAGGCAGAAGCCCATGGGGACAGCGGTGCTTACCTGTCCTGCCTTCTCCCCTCCTCCCCTGCGCCCCTAGGGTCTGCTGGGTGCTCAGTGGGCATTTTAGTGAACGGTTGCTAAAAAACGAAGCTTTGACTGCTGATCAGTCCAGTGTGCCAGTATGTTTATAATCTCCAAGTGGTGCCAAGTGGCTTTTATAGCGTGAGATACTTTCTTGAGAGTATTTACACATTAAAAAAACGGAGACATAGTGAGATCAAACTGACTCCTTCAGGTGGGTCGTGACTTTGAGGGAGCTTGGGAGGCAGGACTGCCGTAATGCTATGTGCCTGAGTCCCTCTACAATGGGTTCTGTGGGAGTGGTCTCTTTAGGATAGGGGTGATGGCCTCATGGCTTAGTGTCCCTGGAGGAGTCTGGATGATGTTAGAAAAAAAAATAAGCTTGGAGTTCCCTTTTCTCCTTAAGTACACTTTTGGGCGCCTGGTCATCTCATCTCTCATTCTGCAGAGGGATGGGTTGCTTGTAGCATCAGGCCTAGTCTGTAACAATGTGTGTGCACCGAGTGCTGCAGGGTGATCAGGAGGTCGAAGTGTGTGTGTGTGTGTGTGTGTGTGTGTGTGTGTGTGCGCGCGCGCGTGGTGTGCATACAGAAACGTGTGCCGAAACCAGATATCCCTGGGTGTCTTACTCAATTGCTTTCTGCCTTGTTTTATCAAGCCAGGGCCTCTTACTGATTCGACAAGTTCAGGGGGTCCACCTGTGTCTGCCTCCCCAGTGCTGGGATGGCAAGCCTGTTACCATGCCCAGCATCCCGTCTGGGTTCTGGGGATCTGAACTCACGTTTGCATGGTAAGAACTCTACCAACCGAGCCGTTTCCTCAGCCTCCCCGGTGTGTTTGATTACTTTGGGGACAGAACAAGGGTTACATTTCTCATAGGGTGTCCACGGCTGTCCACACCCAACTTGGGAACTGTAACCTTGCTGTTGCCGGCTGCCACCAAGGAAACCAGGTCCTGCAGGGTGCCTCAAAATCCACAGTGGTAAACCCAGTGTGGTCAGAGGGCACACCGCTGCTTTTAGGCCGGCCACTCAAAGCCTGGCTGTTTGTTTATCTCCACCGTTTAACTTGGTTAACTCATAAACCAGGGGAGATTTATGGCGATAGTACAAGGGAGTTACAATGTTTAGAGTGCTTATAGGAGATTAATTAAAGATTAAAGGTTGACAAAGAGAACTTGTAAAGCCGAGAAACTTCCTTTAAGTCCCTGTTGGCCCAAGGGCACATGCTTGCTTGATGCTTGGTGGGTTTCATCTGCTGTCATCCGTCCTTCCAGCTAAGTTAAGTATGTGTCCCTGTAGGTTAAGCGTCAGGTGTCACCACTTGGCTGCCACGGCTAGGGACCAGTTCTTCTTTGCAGCTTCTGTATTATGTGTCTGGAATATTTCCCCAAGGCTCCCATGTCAAAAGCTTGGTCCCTGACCCATAGTGCTGCTACGGAGAGGCGGAGCCTTACGCGGTGTGGCCTAGTGAGCAGTCTTAGGTCCCTGGGGTGATCTAGATGGCATGCCAGGGCTCCAGCAGCCCTTGTAGCTTTTGCATGTTGGCCAGGAGGTGGGCAGCTTGGTCTACCACATGCTACTACCAGGACCTGCAGCCTTGTCGAAAGCAGCGAGGCTAACAGCAATGCATCACAACCTCTGAAACTGATCCAGAATGGACCCTCTTTCTTAGTTCCTTATCGCCGGTATTTATTACAGTAACAGAAAGTTGACTCAGGCAGCTGACCATGCTCATGGGGGGTTTCTGTGTCACCTCAAGGGGGAGAACTCAGTTCCTCTGTCTCCGGCTACTGCCAATACTGCCTCGACAGGACTCTTCCCTCTCTCCAGGGCATGTGCTGTAGCCAGCAGATGGCCGGGCTCCCAGTGGGTCAGAGGCCCATATGTGGTCAACCCCTATGGACAACTACGGAACAAGCTTGTCTAGAGTGTAGATCACAGGGCTTGCTGCAGCCCCAGAGGTGGACCTGCCTGACAGGCAGCCGTGAGAGGGATCGTTAATGTTTTCTGGGTTATTAGAGCTTGAACAAGGAGAACAGACTTCACTTTGCCCAGCAGCATTCATTGCTAGCTTCCTTTGTTTAAAACCAGGCCTTTGGGAGGTGATTTGATTTTTGCGATGCATCCTTACTGCCTGGGGTTTAGACTTAGATTTATTTATTTAGACATCCATCCATCCATCCATCCATCCATCCATCCATCTATCTATCTATGGTTTTCAAGACTGGGTTTCTTTGTATAGCCCTGGCTGTCAAGGAACTCATTCTGTAGACCAGGCTGGCCTTGAACTCAGGGATCTGCCTGCCTCTACCTCCCGAGTGCTAGGATTAAAGGCTGCACCACCACTTCCTGGCTAGGCTTCTTATGGGGCCTGTCATTGACACTGAGTTGCAGTTGCTTATGATCTGTGTTTGGGAAGAGGATAGAAAATGTTTACTTGACCTCCAAATAGTCTGGGTGCAAAATGAAGCAAATTAGAAGCTAATTAAGAAGCCAGGCGGTGGTGGCGCACACCTTTAATCCCAGCACTCGGGAGGCAGAGCCAGGCGGATCTCTGTGAGTTCGAGGCCAGCCTGGGCTACCAAGTGAGTTCCAGGAAAAGGCGCAAAGCTACACAGAGAAACCCTGTCTCGAAAAACCAAAAAAAAAAAAAAAAAAAAAGAAGCTAATTAAGAATCATAGATAGAAAGTTGATTTGGAAAACCTTTCATCCATTCATTCACGTGTCGGGAAAGCTTGATTCTCTTCCTCAGGGTTTGTGAAAGTGTAAACAAAAGCTGGGCGGGTGTTCTTCCTCACACACCAACCCAAGCTTTAATGGAGGACATTTTATAATAGAAAGCATACATACTCTTTAGAGGAAAATGTTCCAGTGTTGCCTGCTCATGAAGGCACCTTTTGTTAATTTAATTACTTATTTTAGTGTATATGGGGTTTCTGCACAATTCTGTCCCCTGCCCCATGCTCTTTGGGGGTCTGTAACCATAAAAAAGTGAATGGGGATTTATGTCATAGTGTATATGTTTACATAACAAAATGCTGGGGATATGACAGGGCTCTGTGTTCAAGGGATCCTAAGTCGTCATTAAAGATGAATGTTGTTACATGATTGGTTTTGGACTCACAGATTCCATATACAAAGGCATCAGTAGAGTTATTAATTACTTCCCAAGGAAGCTCCAAGTTCCCAGGAGGCCCTCTGTAGAGAAGGCAGACACGAAGGTGACATGTTCGCACGCATTGGCTTCTATTTTCACAGCTCGAGTCAGAGGCCCTTGCTGTGGCTCCTGCTGTCTTCCATTTCTACCCTGTGCCCTGGGTTTCCTCTTGATGACCTCTTATGGGGTATGTGTGGTTTTTGTTTTTTTCCCCACAACCACAATAAAATCCCTGATTATCACCTCAGTTCCATTTCCCTTTTTTCCTAAGGCTGGAACTGTTGGATCTTCCTGAAAGAACCAAGTTCTTTGTCCAGTTCTTTTTCCCATGAGGCCCCCAAAGGGTCTTAGGCCATAGCTTCAGATCCTTTCTGGGGCCTGCTGCAGCATGACTCTGCAGGGCATGCATTTTCTGATTAATGCTAATGACCATGTACACACGGTTAGGGGTGTGTGTGTGTGTGTGTGTGTGTGTGTGTGTGTGTGTGTGTGTGTGTGTGTGTGTGTTTGTTTACTATGCACCCCTTTAAATATTTTACCAACTAAAAACCATTAGAAAGCTTGTATCAGGGTCATTGGAGGAAAGGAATTCTTGGGTAGTCCCCATTCCCTTCCCCAACCTCTACTGGATCAGGAAATATGCAAGACAGCAGCAGACTGCTTCTCAGTCCCAGATTGTGACCTCAGGCAGGATGGCCTAGTTCCCTGATCTGACAGGTGTGGCTAATCATGCCTGCTCTGTACAACCCTCAGCAATCAATGAAGCCAGAAGGTTTACAGGTAAGAGTTGATGCCCGGAGCAGTCGGGTTAACTGCTCCCTCTCCTCTGCCCGGCCCCCAGGGTGCATGGTAGCTGGTGCTGTTTTCAGGCATGTAGCATGTGCTGCAATTGACATACTGTCCTGACCTGCCCTCCTCGGAGTGGAGCTTGCTGCTGGGCAGTGTCCTGCTGTCCTTGTGCTGCTTCTTCAGAACAGACAGGGACTCTGGAAACTGGCATGTACCAGGCCTTCCTTTGCCTTTGGGATCGAGAGACTTCCGCAGTGTGTACATTACTGTGAATTAAGATTAGTGACCACTTAACAGATTCAATTTGCCCTGTGGTCAGATTTATTAGAGGGCGTGTGTTTCTTGGGAGAATTGCCTTCTGGTTGAGCACCAGTGTTTGTGGGCTTACTTTCTGGGCTAACATGTAAGTTGGGAAGGGTGAAACGCAGCCCCAAACCTGGGTGAGAAGTGTGTATGTTTATTTTAGGAAAATCAACACACCACATGCCATTTACAGACCTGGTCTGCTCACAGTCCTGCCCTGCAGCCTGTACCAACCTAGTAATGTAATTTATTTCCCTCAGGGAAATGTGGTTTTATGTGCTGTGTACTGGTGTCATTGAAACCTTGTTTTAAGAGGAAAATAGCAATTAGTGTTTGGAAATAGGAAATAGCTTTACAGATTTGTAGTGGAAGAGGCCCAATAAAAACGACTATCCGGCATTCCTCTGAAGGTGAGCGTTAGCGTTTATAAATGGTGTTTTCTGTCTGGGAGTCTCACAGCGTCTGATGTGTAAGCATTAGCCAGTGTATGCCTGCCACAGACCGCAGGGCGTGGGAGATAGGGCTACGGCTTGGGAGCAAGCAGTCACATCGTCACGCAGGCCTGCATCTGTGACTTCGTAAGGACAGGTGGCAGAGGTTGGGGGCCTGTTTGATCAGATGAGGCCATGTCTATGTGGTTGCTGTTACTGTTCCCCCGCTGGGAGATGACAGGGGAAGAGCCAGCTTGAGGAAGCCGCTGTTAATCTGTAACCCTGGGCTTGCTGGCTTGCCTGCACAAACATCTCAGCTCCTTGTTTGAAGAGACAAAGGACGTGGCTAGGGAGGTCTCCTTTAAGATGGTGCTTGTTTTTAGCATCACTGGTGAGATGGGTAGTCTTCACCTCGTGAGTGGGGACTTCAGGCTTTCCTGGGAGAGCTCTTTAAAATGACATATTTGTGTGGAGCCACAGCACATGCACATTTAACTCAGAACTTTGACAGTGGGCATGTGGTTCAGAAATGGAGAAATGATGACGAGACCCCCGTGGCCCTGCTTAGCTGCCCTGTTCCGGTAGAGTGTGCCTCGAGGCAGGGATTTTTCAATGCCAGCACTAATGACATGAGCATTGGGTCATTCTTTGTTGTGGGTGCCCTCCTGTACACTCAGGATGTTCAGCCGTATCCCTGGCCTCTACTCACCGGAAGGCAGGAGCTCTATCCCCCAGCTGGGACCACGTAAGGTGTCTGCAGACATTGCTGACCGAGTTCGTCCTTGAGAGGGAAGGAGAGCACACTAGCTTCCCAGGTTGAGACCCACTGTGCTGGCTTATGAAAACACGGACTGACAAATTCCTACCGTATATGGGTCTGGCTTTAGAAAACAACTTTCTATTAGTTGCTGGACCCTGAGGGCTTTTCCAGACATTGGGTTGTGTTAGTTTGACCCATTTGACAGTGCAAGGTTTGATGCAGGAAAAGTGAAGGAATCTCTTATTTCCTTTCCACCTTCCCATCCCGCCTTCCCTTCCTGCCACCCCCCCACCCTCCCCTCCCTCCCTCTCTCCCTCCTATTCTTCCTTTCTCCCTCACAGGGTTTCATGTAGCCAGGAGCCTTGGACTCACTATGTGGCTGAGGATGACTTTGATGATCTTCTTGTCCCCACTTTGCAGGTACTGGGATTTCCAGGCCTGGTTCGTGCAGGGCCGGAGGTAGAACCTGGGACTTCATGTATGTAGGCAGACGTTCTGCCAGCTGAGCCTCACCCTCAGCCCATAATGGGGATTTGCAGCTTTAAATGTCTTGACACTCTCTGGTTCGCTTTTGCTATTTGCTCTGATGGTCGGGACAGGCTGTCTGTCCTCTCTTTCTTGCTGGCATCACCCCCGGGGCTTTTGGAAAGAGAAAGGGAGCCACGGAGTCAGGGTCCAGGAGCACACTCCTGCACACACGTTGCTCCTGCAGTGGTTACGCTGCTGCCCTCACCCACGATGGAGGGGAGTCAGGATCCATCTGCAGCATATGCTGGAGCAAAGCCTTGACCTTGACTTATAAACTGGGGCTGACTGAGATAAAACAGGTTAGTGGGACCAAGTAGCTAAAATCCTGGGCTTAGGAGGCTGACTGCTCTGACATTTGTCAGCTGAGAGATCTCTGGGAAACGATGTAAAGTCTCCTTCTTCAGCCCCTCACCAGAAACTGGAGGCTGACTGTACCTCCTGGGTCTCTATGAAGATCTTGCTATGTGTATCTCTGCTGTTCAGTGGTTATTTCTTTTTGGTGTCTGTGCTTTGTTCTCCCCCTGTTACAAATCTTTTCATCTCTCCCCCCCCCCCTTTTCTCAACATGAGCTGCAGTGATGCCCATATTTGTGGGAGCCACACGGACTCCATCATAATTTTAAGTTCAGATATAGCAATATCACTTTACCTTCTGATGACTTATAAGGAAGTGGCTAGAGTCTTTGGTATGTCCATGGACATGACAGGTGTGTGTGTGTGCCAGGCCCTTTGAGGAACCTTTGTGTCTGTCTGAGCTGCTTTTCCAGTCCCAGACATGGGACTCAGAAGTAGATTCCTTTTCTCCAAAATGAGCGAGCTTTCCTAGAAGGCTCAGGCACTTAGTGTATGGGTGACATCGTCCCGCTTTCCTGAGACCCAGTGGAGGGCCAGAGCAGGTGAGGGGAGCTGTTCTAGATTTAGTCTAGGGCATGCGTCTCAAGAGACCAGCTGGGAATGATCTTGATCAGTTCGTAAGTTCTCAGGCAGACTAGACCCAGTCAGGCTTCCCCAGGCCGTTGAGGACGGCTGGCATAGATTCAAGGGCAGCATTGCGCAGATGGATGGAGCCTTTTCAGCTTGGAGGTGGGCCTGTGAGATGGCTCAGCAGGTAAAGCCATGTGCTGATGTCCCGAGTTCAATCCTCAGAGCCTATGTGGTGGAAAGAGCAAGCCCAATGCTGCATGTCACCCTGTAATCTTCACACGTGTGCTGTAGGCACACACATATGCATACACACAAAATAAGTTTCTAAAAAAGTAATAAAATGTGGAGGCAAACCCCGCCATCCGCTGACAATATTGGCACTCAAATCAAACATTATTTCTATGGCCTGTTCTTCAGTACTGTGGGGTTCTCTCTGGAGACCAAGGGAGGGAGGTTCAATGAAATGCCAACTGCCAGGCGTTTTAAAAAGAAAGTTATTTTTTCCACTGGCCCCCCAACAGTCCATCCTTTGATGGAGATATTAACTAGCCTCCACCATCACCCCCATTTCTACCCTTTACCGCTGAGTCACTGGGTTGGACAACTTTCCCAACATTGTGGAGCTAATAAGTAGTGGGACTGCTTGAAACAGCTCTGCCTGATCAAAGCCTGTTGAAATTGTTGGCCAGACTGGCCTTTTTCTTGAATCTGAGAATAGTAAATAGGGATGAAAGCATCTGTTAATAGGAGGAGGCTGACTTTATGCGAACTGAAAAGAATTAACCATTGGCATCTACTTCGTGCTGTGCACAGTTATTGGTGAAATTATTAAGGTCACTCCATGTAGTTAAAAGGGAGGTTTACTTAGTGGCATAACTTACAAATGAAGGGATAGATAGGTCGCAGGATCTGGGGAAGGTGTATCGCAGTCTGGCGGTGTTCTCTGGAGAACTCTGCTCGGTCTACCTCTAGCGTCCATGGCCCAGGACACACAGAGAGCATGGTGCATCTGGATCTCAGGTCTTCAGGGTCCTCTCTTGGCCCTGCCTTGTAGGCGTGACGGTTACCGAAGCCTCAATGGGGGTTGGAACTTCCAGGTCAAAGCTGGAATGGCTACCCACTACACACAGTACATTCATTAACATATTTAATCTTCCATCCACCCTCGTGGGGATTAGAACCATTCTACAGAAGAGCCAGCGGAGGCTCTGGGCGTCTTGGTAACTGTGTAAACAATGTACCTAGCAGATGGCAGAGTGGGAAGTGAAGCCATGCTGTGGAAAGGCCTCCTTGCCTGGACTCTTCAGTTACCTATCTCTTGGGTACATGGGATGATACTGGACTTAAGAACCAGGAAAAGTGAGCACATGTTCCAAGTCTGTGCAGGCCTCACAGAAACAGCCTTAGTCCTCTCTCATCCCCGCTTCTCAGTGGCTTAAGAGAGAAGAAGGAAGCCCCGTAACAGAAGAAGGCGGCGGCTGGGAAGGGAGGCCTGACCTCTGCCCCTTGGGCGCACCTGGGAGAGGGCTTAAGAACTGACATCATCTTCTGTGCACAGCTGCCCGCCCACGGAGACCTTTGCCCCCTTTTGCTTCTTGTCTGCAGATGTGCACACATTGGCGATCACTGGGGAGAGGGGTCAGTGAGTCCCCTGGCCTCGGGCTCTTTGTGACTCAGCCCGGGGCGTTCTGAAGGACGGCCGTCTCTCCGTCCAGCCTTTTCTCATTAGATCATAATCCCTAGCGCATTGCAGCCAGCCTTAGGGCTCCTGAAGTACAGGACCAAGCGCTACTGCAGCTTGAAGTCCAGTACCTCCCAGCCAGCTGCAGCAGGCACCCGGCCCTGGGCTCTCCTTTGCTGGGAATGGTTTCCTAGGAATAATTCTGGGTGTGGAGCAGGGAGAGGCGGCCTTTGTGTGGAGGAAATGTGCCCCAGGTAGGTGGTTGGTAACTATTAGTTTACTCTTTCGGTCAAATTATTTTTGTTGCTGTTAAAAATTAATTTTAATAATTGCTTTTGGATCAAGCTGCTGAGTAGCCGAGCCAATTCTTCATGCCCAATGAACTTTTATAGCAAACTCTCCCCTCTTTATGGGGTTATTATGAGGATGATATTTGTAAAGCACTGTAACTACTGACAGGAAGGCTCCAGATAAATGAGAGTCGTATTTTCAGAGTTCTGGAGGACGGATCACGCAATGGCGGCATTCCACATGCGCAGAAGATGCCGGTCACGATCTGCTGTGGCGATTTGCCTTGGTGCCTAGTTGCCTGCTTTGGATTTCTAAAGAGACATTTTATGCAAAAGCTCAGGTGATTATTTATTTTCAGACCATTATCCAATTAATTATAGGACGTCTTTGACTCTGTGGATAAGCATGTTCACAGTATTGAAGTTCGAATAGTCATGGAGGGTTGGAAAGTCGCCACTGTGTCTCAAGAGCTAATTTGCTTAAGTTAGTAATAGCATGTTGCCGTCTTTTATTTTAAAGTCGGATACTGCATGACTTCAAATGTTTTATATATATATATATATATATATATATATATATATGTGATATATATATATGTACATATATATGGGTATGTATGTGGCATGGCACACATGTGGAGGTCAGAGGACAAATTGGGGATTCAGTTCTCTTCTTCACTATGAGGGTCCCCTGGATTGAACTCCAGACTGAACACAGGCTTGGTGGCAAGTGTCTTTACCTGTTGGGCCACCTCACTGACCCAAGTGTAGCTCAGGCTGGCAGCAGGCTCCTCCTCCCTCTGCCTCGGCGTCTTCAGCATGTCTTACTGATGTGCACCACCACAACTGGTTAGTCTTTTATTGTAATTTTTTTTGTCTGTTCTCTTTCGTCTTTGGAGGAAAAACCAAACAAACTTATAAAGGAAAGAAGAGTTGCTGTGTTGCTCCAGACAGTAGTTCCTTGCCCCAGAAGAGGCCCAGCACACTGTGGACGGTGGGCTTTGAGCGAGGGGTGAAGTCTGTTGCTTTCCTGTGCATGCTCTGCAAGCCGGGCTTTAGTGCATGTGGGAAAACGGAATCAGGAAGACCCCCTTTGTGGCTCTGGCATATCCTGAGTTTTTGCACTGGATTTTCAGTGAAGCTTAGGGTTTGAGCTCCCACAGGATCCCTTGAATACACAGCCACTGTCAGCATTATTATAAAGATAAGTTAGGCTATAAATCAGACTATAGTGACTTCCTTAAAAACTTGCACCCTTCCCCCATCACACTAGGATGAAGTCCATGTTTCCTGTCAAGACTTACACGGCGTGATCTGATTTTGCCCACTTCCCCAACCTTACTTATAGCCAGTCCTGTGCTCACTCTCTTCCAGTCTTGAGGCCCCTCTGTAGGTCCTCGGCCCCCCATGCTCTTCCCTCTCAGGGCCTTCACAGGTGTCTGTTTTCCTGGCATTTGGGCCTCGGGCTGGCAAGGGGAAGATTTGAGATCACCTGCTAGGACTCTTGCCAAGTTGGTTATGGAGAAAGTAGCCAGGAATGCTCATGGGCCAGATGGTGACTCAACCCTGCCAGAACTCGGAGGCAGACGTGGGTAGAGTTGAGGTCCAGGTGGAGTTCTGGGTTGACAGCCTGTCTCCCACCCTTCAACCTGTGTGGATCTTGCCTGCTCTGCTCTGTCCTTACAGGGAGGCCATAGTTCATAGCTCTCTGTTCAAATGTGCTGCCTTGGGCTAGTGGCCTGTCGTCTTGGAAGGCAGGATAGATACTGTTCTACCTTGCAGAGAGAGCTCTGGCATGCGTTTGATTTTAGACTAGTGTCTTAAAAGAATGAAAACTTGCGTTTGTTTGCTCACAGCAGTTAGTGAACTTTGCTTCCCCCCCTCAATGACTTAAGTAATGAGATCCTAACTGAATCAGAGCTGTACCACTGTGTTGTATCACAGTTTCTTTTGAGGCTTGAAACACTCAATCCTGCCGGAAGCTTCTTCAGCAGGAAAGCAAACAACTCAAAACAGAGTCAGGAAGTTCCCGAAACTGAACAGATTCACTAGGCCCCTCCCTGCCAGAGTAAACAATAAAGCTGGGAGACCCCCTCAGACCGAAGGAAGCTTAGCTGCTAAGAAGACTCTCAGAGGAGAAAGGCTGCTTGGAAGAAGCAGAAACCAGAGGAGCTGCTGAGAAGAGGTTTAGGCACCTGGAAAGGATACTCTCCAACCTGTTGAGCTGCCTGCAGACTGTGTGTGCAGTGTGCTCCAGGTTCTGTGTGAGCTGTCCCCCTGTGATGGTTAACATTACATTTAAAGTTTAGACTTAACTATGCTGAGAGTTCAAAGGCAAACATGCCTCTAGCATGTACCTTGTACAGCCCGTACCCTAGCAGCCCACTTCCCTTTTTTCCCCCCATGAGATGTTGAAGACTCTTCTTAAATTGACTGATCTTGTAAAAGTTGCTGTTCTAGCAAGATAGTAGGTCATAAGACTAACTGCTATTTCTGCTTCTGTAATCAAACTTGCTTACTCAGCTCAATGGCTTGGACAACTGTAAGACATATATGTTAAAATTAGACCCTGCCTACATGTAAACAGAACACATGTAATCTTGTGGTTTTTGACTTCATAAGCCTTGGGCTGATAGGGCTAGCTGCTGCGTCTGGGGAACGCTCTCAGTGGCAGTCCTAAGTTCCTCTAAGTAACCCCAGAAAAACTCACTGGTTCACCAGGTTGGATTTTGGTGGTATCTGTACTTGGGTCTGCCATAGGTTCTCTCTCAGGGGTGAGTAGATGTGTGTGTTGTGTCTCCCCAGGAAAAGTTCTGTCACAAAGCACTCTGCTTCTGGCATTGAGATATACTTAGTGTCCTGTCAGTGTGCACACAGTGTACCTGTCTACTTGCAGTCTGCTCCTGTCTTTCCATCACTACGTGTGTGCTGGGATATCTGTGTAGACTCTGCATGTGACTTCAAGCCAGGTTTTCAGTGTGGACAGATCATTGTTCAGGAATGCACAGGGCAGGAGAGCAGAGGGCTGGGGAAGGAGGGGGTGGGACCTGGGGGGAGGAGGAGCTGGGGGGAGGGGGTTAGAGTAGTGTTTTTCTCTGCTGCTTGTCTGGAAACCGGCTTTTGAGGCTCCTCTGCATCAGAGGTCTGTTGATGGTGTGCTATGTCTGCAGTGTTTGAGCTTAGATTATTAGTCCCTTCGCTTGGTATCTTACTTGCTGCTGCTCCTTGTTCCTGGAATCTGTGGCAGGTAAAGGGGAAGGCTCCCCGCCAACCCCAGTCCTCTAGTGTAGACCACTGTTCTGGATCTGGACCCTTTGCTACTGTGTGCTGGGCATGTGTGCTGTTGTCCTGGTGTGTGCTGGGCATGTGTGCTGGTCTCCAGACAGAGCCTTTCCTAACTGCCTCCTGGATATCTTGGATTTGCTGTGAGTTTCATTCAATAATTGTTGCCTGCTCGGGGGCCCTTTGTTGAGTTCAGAGGGCCCAGGAGGGCTTGAGGTATGGCCTTGCTGTCGTATCCTGGCCCTCATAGAGTCCCGGTGCACACGCAAGGGAACTCCTAGGCAGGGAAGCAGGCAGGGGCCGATGTTCAGTGGGTTCAGGTACAACTGGATGTCGCTCTGTCTTGCTCTAACCTCTACAGTCTGGGTAGGTGACTCTGGTCATGTTAGGAAGGTCAGAGGTGCTTGACCGAGGACCAGCCTGCTTCCATTTGGGGGCCCCCAAAGGATGGTAGTGACTTGTCATAAAGGAAGGATGACCATTGATGGGCCAGCAAGATGGCTCAATGGGTAAGGGAATTGGCCTCACAGGCCTGGGACTCACAGAAAGCTGGACAGACAGACCGACTCACCCACTGTCCTCTGACAGGTGTGCTGTGGCGCACACCCCTCCATCATGTACGCATGCGCTCACACACACACTAAGTGAATTGAAAAGGATGGCAGTTACGCTCTCCACCGAAAGATGATTTCACAGAAAGAAGTGCGTTAGTGTTTCCCAGACTGCTTAAAAAGATCAAATATCCCCAACTCTTAGATAATTAATTGTTTTCCTTTTCAAAGAGAGTCCAGATCAGTGAAAGTTTTTTGATAATTTTAAAGCTCCAATAGTTAAAAACCAAAACTGTCTATCCTGTGTTCATTTTTTTTATGTAATCCTGGTGTGCAGTTAACTTTTTTTTTTTTAACTTTGATTTCAACTAATTGTCCCATGAAGGTTGTAGATTAAAACAATTCCTCTTCAGTCTCTGCTCTGGACAGTCTTTGCCACTCCATATTTTCATGTTATTTCTAAACTTTAAGAGAACTTCAAGTGGTAAGAGTAGCCAGTACTGCCCCCGACATTGGATGGGGATTGTAAGACCTGATGCTGCAGTTTTTGTTGTTGTTGTTGTTTTAAAAGATTTATTTATTTATTATCTATACACAGTGTTCTGCTTGCTAGCATGTACCTGAACACCAGAAGAGGGCACCAGATCTCATCACAGATGGTTGGGAGCCACCATGTGGTTGCTGGGAATTGAACCCATGACCTCTGGAAGATCAGCCAGTGCTCTTAACCTCTGAGCGACCTCTCCAGCCCCTGATGCTGCATTCTTATGGGAAGTTTCTGTCAGGTGTGTTCCCCAGCGCTTAGGACGGAACACTGCTTTCACGGCCATCTCTGGCTTCTTCTAGAATGCCTTCTCCAGGCATCCCAGTCTGGGAGAGTCTGCCCAGTACCGTGTGATTAATGACGCGTTGTCCCCTTCTGTGAACTTTATCCCCTTGATCTCATTTGTCCCCCACCCCACCCCCATGTCACCTGACACTCTTCACCAGTTCACTGGTTCCTCGATTAACTCTCGTTGACACTTTCATCCAATGATAAGGATATCATGTATCTCCTTTAAAAGCCTTTCACCGTGTGCTCTTTTTACTGCCCCGAGTGATTTCGTATTAGCATTCATCACGTGCTGCCTTTGTCTGGAAGTTCCACGGAGGGGCCGTGGATGGAGTTGGCCTGTTACGTCTATCGAAACAAGACTGGGGTGCCTGTCACTTTGGGAGGCAAAAACCAAAACAAACACTGCCAACTTGTTTCCATTGTCAGCTTATTTGGAATCTGAAGTGGTGAATGGGGAATTTAAAGTAGCTATGGAGCTTTTCTTTTCTTTTCTTTTTTTATTTAATAAAGTTTTATTTTTCCAAATGTACAGCTGATTGAACCTGCTCATGCATCTTCGCCAGCAGCTGGGGCATCTCCACCGTTTGTGTTTCTGGTGTAAATTACTTGGTCTCTGTGCTTTGAAACCAGCTTGATAAGTCCTTTACTGAGTAGCTCCTGAAAGGCTGCCCTGGCCAAAGAACGGCGAATCTTCAGTCTCTCAGAGACCACAGCTGGAATAATAAGCTTATAGTTGGAAACGTCCTTATAGAGGTTGTCATATGTAGCTTTGTCAAACGGGACCAGATTGTTGAGCTTGTCCTGAACTTTGCCTTTGGACCGCTTCTTCTTTTTGGCCTTGCCACCAGACTTATTTACTGGGTCTTTGTCTTTTGAGTCGACTTTCCGGCATCTATCTTCTTCTGGTCATCCTTGGGCGGCATGATGAAGCTTGGTGATGGAGAGTGTTGACGACCACTGCAACCTTCCTAAAATGTCGGGAAAAAAGCTCGAGTTTTTCATTGTTTAGTCTCATCAGAGAAAGCCATCTTGGGAAGATGGATTTTTCTCAGTAAGTTTTGATTGACATGACTGGGCTTTCTGTCTAGAGGGAAGGGACACATGGCTAGTGAAGGGACATTCTGAGATAAAAATGGAAGTGTGAGGTGGAAACCAATCAGATGGAGAGAATCAAAGATATAACAAAAACATAGGTGTATTTTAATATCTGTGTGTGTGTTGCACACCATAGGAATTGTGTGTGTGTGTGTGTTGCACGCCATAGGAATTGTGTGTGTGTTGCACACCATAGGAATTGTGTGTGTGTGTGTTGCACGCCATAGGAATTGTGTGTGTGTGTGTGTGTGTGTGTGTGTGTGTGTGTGTTGCACGCCATAGGAATTCTGGGAGTACAGATGTGTTCAATGATGTCTAGCTTTTAGCCAGATTGTGACTTAATTTTAAATGTCCTTCGTTCATGTGTCAGAATGGCGAAAAGAAATTTATGAGAGAGGGTGCCCTGGAACCTTGGGTGTGATTGATACCTGAGACAGGCCTGTGACAGTCTGTGAGGGGGCTGTTCCCTTGTTATACCTGTAGTCGGGCAGCCTGATGAACCAGACATCAGCGACTTCCAGGGAGATTGTTGCATGAAGTATTTGTTCAGCTGCATAGCCAAATCCCAGACTGGAGCAGTCTACTGTGTGATGATTCACGTCCCCGGCAACAGCCAGATTTCCCCAGGGTCTGTGTTTGCTCATGGCAGGCCACATGGAAATGCCCCCTTCAGGACACCAAGGTACCATTTAATGAACTGTTCCATTAGTGCTGTTTAATAACTAACAATCCTAATGCAGTGAGTGGTATTTAATTACTGACTTTTTGAGCCACCAGGGAACCATTTAGTAATTACTGCTTCATTGTCATTTAATAAATTTCACTCTTGTACATTACATAGCACTGAGCAATAATTCACTGCCTAGTCCCCAGTGGCATAAATAAGTTAATGCTTCTTGTAGAGATGTGCCTGGGAGACCAGATGGCCACTTACTCATTGATAGAGTAAAGGTGCAATTTAATCTTTGGGATCAGGGGACCCCAGACTTTCGGATTTCATAGAGCAGTTTAACACAATGCCCATAGACTGACAAAGGGGTTGTTGACTTAATTTTATCAAGTTTTATTTCCCTTAAAAACCCTAACTCAGAAATACTTTGTCTGGGGACTGTGGCCACTGAACAGGCCTCACCTGAATTGACCTGATCTCTGTATTTTAGGCCCAGACTTTTTGCTGTTGACAGATACTTAATTTTGCTATTAATTCATAAGACTTTATCCTGGAGATGCTAATTCTGTATGTGTTACTGGATGTGGCTACTGGAGATATCTTACATTGTGTTGGGATTGTGAGGATTAGATTGGCAGCATAGTTCATAGCTGCAGAGGAAGTCTGGACTAGATTGAATGAGGTCGTGATTCATCTTTGGGTTATATGATACATTGATGATTAACTCAGAGGTAATCAGTCTGCAGGTTATGGTGTCCTTGTTACTGAGTTAACTGTTGTGACAGGTCAGAGAGACCATGGATCAATAAGAATGATTGATTTTTACATTGATACGCTAAAGGCCAGCCTTCTCTGGTATTGGCAGGTCTGTTGGAAAAGGCTTGCTGAAATTCCATCCAGGTCAGGACAGAGTGGCTGTGGGAGCCATGACATGACCTGGATATCCCGAAACTCCTGGTGTATCTGGAAGAGCCATAAAGGAAGGGTTGACAGCGTGTGGCTGGAAGACAGGCCCCTGGGCTGGCCGATGCACCTGCCATACCATCTTTTCCTCAGATATGGGCATCCCGCTGAGTCTGGTCGGGGTCTCTGTATTTAACCTCACTCCTGCTGTCCGATAGATAGCTTTTAGGTTGTCTGAATCCAGAATGGTGCCGGAGAATGCTTGCTGTTCAGCACGCAAGAAAAGTAGACCAAGTCATTGTAACACCCTTCATTTAACTGCTTCCCCTATGTTAGAAATATAGTTTACACCTTGACAGCATGATTTGTATGTTTATATTTAGGAGTTCACATGACATACACAGACTATAGTAGGCTGGACAATCTCTTCTTAGGGAAGGGAGGGAAATATTTCATTGTCTTCTCTGATGAAGCAAAATGACTTTTCAGGCACTGTGTGTGTGTGTGTGTGTGTGTGTGTGTGTGTTTGTGTGTGTGTGCATGTGTGTTTGTGTGTAGAGTATGTACGTTTATATGCATGCTTGTGTAATCATGCATGTGTGTATGTGTGCATGTGGAGGCCACAGTTTGACATCAGGTGTCTTTCTCAGTCTCTCTCCATCTTATTTTTTGAGGCAGGGTTGTGCCTGGAGCTCACTGGTCCAGCCAGTCTAGCTGGCCAGCAAGGGATCATTAGGCATGTGTTTGTACAGGTTAATTTAGTACCATGTTAGACTGTAAGACTGTAAATACATTGCTCAGATGTAAGGTTAAGTTCATCCTGGTCGGAAATTCACCACATCTTTAATCCTAGCAGTTTAGTGAGATGGTTTAGGTTGGAGGGATTTAGAGCATCACTAAATGCAGGGCGTCGTTAACATGAAGGATGAAGGGAACACCTCCTGAGTGGTGCTGATGCAGAGCTGTGCACTGTCTTCTCCCCCGGGATGCAGCTGCCTTTACGTTACAGCCAGCCTTCTCGAGCTCAGAACAACAGGTATCATCCCAGTTTTCAGAGTGTGAGTGTGAAGTTGTATGGAGTGCAAGTTTCCTTGAATTCACAGAAAGCCATTTATAGCCTCTTGTAACTTTCCATCCGGTTGTTTTACTGGGCGTCTTACAGCTTGAACAACAGTGGACTGTGGCCATTTCCATCATTGGTTTTGATGCTATGTCTCTGTAGGAATGGATGTTTCATCGTTTTAAGTGGTGAGTGAAATGACTGCCTTTAGAATCCTTGCCTGTGATTTGCCATGCCATATATCTGCATTAACCACATTCTGCTCATTTTGAACAGCTCAGTTAGTATTTCATATTTTATATGTCAGTGTGCTCAACCCCCCCCCCCCCTTTGAACTCTTTCCAGATTGGGGCTGTCATAACACCTATAAGCCAGGTGCTTTCCCCATCCCCCTTTGGGGACCCCTTCCTGGGAATATACTTCTCCAGAGAGAAGTCTGATGAAGGGTGTGGACTCCTCTGCAGCTTTTATTCCTTTCTGCTGCCTCGTGTTTTCTTCAGGAGTCCTCTAAGGAGGTAGTGTGAGGGAGAGAAAACATCTGGAAGGAAAACAAGTTGTCTTTGAGGCTTGCAACCTTTACTGGTAAGAGGACAGGGGGGTTTTAGATCTCGGAATCAAGATTATGTTTGCTGTGGGCTAATCAGTCATTTAAGCAGTTCAGTGTAGTGGTTAAAAGCACAGGCTGTGGAGCTCAAATCCATTATTAAATGCCCCTGAGCCTCAGTTTCCATCATGGCAAGATGCATGTGATGCCACGTTCTGTGGGTGTTGCTGAGGTTTAAATAAGATAATGTGCTTCTAGGAATCGATTGATGGGCATGGAGTCCAGCTCTTAGTCAGATCTCATAAACTAGAGCTGAGAGGTTTGTTCTGGCCCGGGGCCCATGGCATCAGGCCTCGGAGTTTGGCTTTGTATAGGGTTGGCAGCTCTGTTCCTCATTACGTCTTCTCAGCGTGTCCGCTGAATTTTGGGTCTGAGTCTCTCTGCCCAGGACAAGTTCTCAGGCTTGTGTGTGAATTAATACTGACGGTTAAGGGTCTTTATGAGCCAGGCAGACTCCCCTGCAGAGAAGTACTTTTCCTTTAAGAACAAAGAAATAAGGTTGAAATCTAGTAAGGTCTATGTAGCAAGCACACACCACACTCTCTTGACACCAGGTTGTTTTATTTGGGTGAAACAAAGTGGAGGCTTGAAGCCAGGTGGTGGTGGTAGCACACGCCTTTAATTCCAGCCCTCGGGAGGCAGAGGCAGGAAGATCTCTGAGTTTGAGGCCAGCCTGGTATACAGAGTGAGTTCCAGGACAGCCAGGGCTACATAGAGAAACCCTGTCTGGAAAAAAAAAAAATGAAAGAAAAGAAGGCATGAGAAGTTTGTTTATATCAACCATGTTGTTTCATTAGCTCGAATAAAATGTTTCCAGAAGGAGCCAGGGAGCTTTCTAGGGTCAAGAGACTTACTGATCTTCTAGAGGACCTGGGTTCGGTTCCCAGCACCCATGTAGGTGGCTCACAACTGCCTGGAACTCCAGGAAGATCTGACACCCTCTTCTGGCCTCCAGGCACACCTGCACACAAGTAGCACACACTCACACAGATACACACATCTACACATAAATATGAAATCAAAATAGATCTAAAAATGGTCTCTATAGAAGATGATAGGCATGAATCTTCAGTGGCTTGGGCTTTGCAAATGCTGCAGTTTTTGTTTGCCTGTAACAGAAATCTGAGGACCAGATAATTCTGAAAAGCCAAAGAAGCCTCAGTTCCTCTCCCTCACTGACAACATTGTCCCATGTCACTGTCGGTGTGTGTCTACACCAGTGATTTGGTACTCCTCAGAATACAAGTCAGATGTATTTTCCTCTTCTGGAAACTTCAGTGGACCTTCGTAAATACAGCATCCCATTTCATGAGCATTGGGGAGCGACAAGTCTGAAGTCATGTCTGTCTTTTCCTGCATTCACATGGATAGTATTTATTTTTGTTTTATGTGTGATGTGTGCCTGCGTGTGTGAAAGTGCATCACATATATATATCCCTTGTATCTGTGTAGGCCAGAAGAGGGTGTCCCACCCCCTGGAGCCGGAGTGGCACCTGTTTTGAGCCATCATGGCAGTGCTGGGAATCTAACCTGAGTCGTCTGAAAATGTAACCAGTGCTCTTAACTACTCATCCATCTCTCAGGCCTCAATATTAGCATATTTTAAAAACCAGTTTTCAATTTTTTGGTTTTAGGGAGAGTTTCTCCATATCCCTTTTTCTGTACACATTGAGGTCTAGCCGTGGTGCTTATGATTGTTGGACAGTGTTTAAGACTACAGGCGGGTTTCCATGGACAGATGAACTTATGATCTGGGGGAAGTGACTTTCCCATGGGAAGACGAAAGGCTGGAGTGAGTGTCTCTCTCAACTCCCACGCCACAACTCCTCTAGCTTCTCTTCCCTCCCAGCCGGTTAGCTGTTGGCTTGATGAGAATGCGGCACACACAGGGTTTCTTGTGTTTGGTCCAGCCCTGCTGGATGCGCGTGAAGAGGTGGAAGGATTTTCTCCTCTTCTAGTGCTTCTAGGGGTTGTGAAGATTTGTTACACGTTTCATGGGCTTACTAGATGTAGTCCGGACTCGTTTACTGTGAAATATATATATATATAATATATATATATATATATATTATATATATATATCTTTCATTGAAAGATCTCCCCTACCCGTAGGAACCTTCACCATCATGAATTCACATTGTTAGAGAGGACCTACGTCAGGCAGAGGATTCTGTCAATGCTCTATGACTCTATTATTCTTGGTCCCATCTGCCCTGAGACCTGCCTTCTCATCTGTGATTTTTGTGGACATGGCAGAGTCATCTCAGCTCGGTCCATCTCCAGGCACACCACATCACCTCTTGAAGAAAAGATGTTTGTTGTGTCCTCTCACAGAGAAGTCAGGGGTCCGGTTTTAATCATTCTCCATGAGACTTCCTTTCTCCTTACATCCTTAGGCCAAATGGTTGGAGTGGTTACTTCACTGTGTGTTTGCTGTTTCTCCTCTGAGGTCTTCCTGCCTGCTGACCTCAGACTCCAGTGGCCCCCTTGGCCCGTGAGGTCATTTTGGATGCAGACTTGGAACAAATGACAAGCTTTCTGGTCAAGTATTGGGCGGACTTAAATGTGATTTCCTTTTACTTTCTAGTGTTTTCTGAGTTTGAGTTGACTTTTTTTTTTTTTTAATGGCTAATTTGAGTTCACACACAGGCCAGAATAAAACCTTGGCCTGGTCATCCACTGTTTTTGTTCCATTGTGGAAAATGTTTTCTCAGCCAGAGCATGTGCTTTAGTTAGCAACTTCCTACACTGGTAACCTCTCGGGCAGGGTAAGTGCATTGGTAGCAGCGGCTAGTTCTTTGCCTCCTTGAAACCTTAGGATTTGAAGCCTGAAAGTCAGCAAGGAGAGGAATTATCTTTTGACCCAGATTGTCCCCCAAGCCGTCCTCAAATGGAGAGCTTTTGATTGGCCCTTGCGCTGAAATTTTGCTGTGTCTGTGCCCTGGGAGGATAATATGACTTGCTACAAGTCATGTTTGATCATTTAACAAGAATGTGTGTGTATGATTTTGTTTGTCTGTTTGTATTTAAAAGATTCAAGGTGGAAAATGATTTAGGAATTTAGTAGGTACCACCGTGTCAACTGGAGTCGGTCATAGTAGTCTTCCCACTTGAGTGGATGGCCGCCCCCGCCCCCCCGCCCCCCCCCCTGCTTCCCTGGGGTGGCTATTGGAAGACTGCGTTGTTTGTACCTTATTCATCTGAGTGAAGGGGTGGCGGGGCAGAGGCCACAGTTCATGATTTCTGTGGTCATCGATAGATTCCTTTTGGACAGAAGTTTTGCTCAAGATAGTCACTTTATCTTGTCTCTTCTGGTTCCCAAAAGAACTCTTGAAATCACCAATAATTGGTAGGCAGTTTGAAAAGCCTTGGATCTTAGGGGAAAGGAAGCTTTTGTAATGGCTGAGATAGTTACACGTGCAGACAGTTAGGTCCCATTATGGCCACTTTCCTCTTTCATGTCATTTCCTGTGCCAGCCACAACCATGCAAAGTCCCAAGGCTAGGCAGGAACCTTGATCTTGATATTCATTGACTCTCTGAACCTACAAGCAGGGCCTGTGAGAAGACATGGTAGTCTTATGATAAAATTCTACCTGGCTTTTATTTTCTTTTTGAGATGGTATCTCACTATGTTGCAGAGGTTGGCCTCAAACTCCTGAGCCTCTGGTAATCCTCCTGCCTCATCCTCTTGAGTAGCTGGGACTACTTATGTGTACTATTGTAACCTCTGGTCACATGGTATAGGATCCCTGGTCTTAGACAATATTTGTTCCGTAAGACTAAGTCAGGATGACCTCAAGGGATCCATGTGTTTATCAACATTATTCAAAAGTTGCCTTCCATTGTTATTTAGCTTGTGGTTGTCAAGGTCTAGTGAGTAACTCCCTCATTACTGGGGCATCCTGGAAGTTGATTCACTGTGTTTGGGATGAGTGGCTGGAATGTCGGTGTCTGTATGTTTTTAACAAGGTTGCCTGGCGATATGAATGCATCTTGAGCCTAGGGCCACTAAATTCCTCCACACACCGCTAGTGTTCAGAGTCCATGCTGCTGTTCATCTAAATCCCTTCCTCTGTGACACCACAGCACGCATTTGCTAAGAGGTCCGCATTTGCTAAGAGGTCCGCATTTGCTAAGAGGTCCGTAAGTCAATCGCCCTCGATTTTCCTGCCTTTGCTTCCCCACTTCTCCTTTCCTGTGTATTTCTAGGAAAGGAGAGGTGGATGGAGGAGGAAGAATGATTTCCAGAGGTTTCTTCTTTCCCAAGCCCCTTGCCCCTGCCTCCTCTGACCCACTGCAAATGTTACATACTGTGGAGTCATTCTATTTGATGATTCACTCGGGTCCATTGTGCCCACATTTTTTTGGGAAAAAGAAAAAGACACGACTTAGATTTTTATCCAATATAGTGTTCCCATCCCTGTAAGGAAACGGGGCGGGGGGGGGGGGGGATGTGACATCCTGAGTTTGTCTGGGCAGTGCAAGGCCACTTTGGGATTAGGATTACTCTCCCTGTCTGCCTCTCCTCAGGCCCATTTGCCCTTGATCTCTGGGGTGGGTGCTGGATCATCTGTGAGTTTCCCAAATTCCATGGATGATTGCCATATGTAAACAATGGCCAAGTTGTTGGCAGTTCATTCACAAAATTATTGTTTGTGTGTCCAAGATTCATTTGTGGTTTATTTAGCTAATGATTATGAATTAAATTCTCTTGTACACGGTTAAATTTGTTTCATATGAATTGACAGGCTGTGGATCACAGACAACTTAGGCTCACTTAATCCTTGTTGTTTAACAAGAAGACAGCCAACTTGAGAATAGAACCGTCAACATTGTTGTAAGAGGAAGAACTCGCAGTTGCTGGGCTCTGTGTATTAGAAATGATGCCTGCCCCTCATCATTTAACTTCTGAGGTCTTCTTTCAACTGCTGCACTGCTGCATAGGTTCAGGGATTATGGGAAAGAGGGGGGTCTTTGAACAGTTTTAGATTGGCATGTGACACTTTTATATGCAGTCAGAGTTGGAATGACTGGAGAAGAGTCACATGGATTGTCTAAGAAAGGTACGTTGGGTTCCCCATGTCTCCCTTGGTTGTATGGCATGTGTATTTGCAAGTGGCTTCTTACTTTCTGAAGTAGCCTGAGTTGGATGGCTCATGTTTCCCCGCAAGCTCCATCCTTCAGAATCAGAGCCTTCTCTGTCTTTCTTGAGAAGTAATCTATAGCTGCACAGATGCCAAATTCAATTTCAGATGATCCCTGCCTGGCTTTTACTGGAGCCTTAATGGTGTTTTGGAAGGAGAAGTGTATGATCAGATGTCATTGATCATTTATTGTAACTTCTGTAATCCATTTCTTCAGTTTGGAGCAGCCATAGAGGACTGACGGCTTTTTCTGTGTTTTTAACTGATGAAGGAATGCTTCAGCTTTGTGTCTGATACAATCAGGAACAAATTTACTTTAAACTGACAAATAAAAGAAATATTGCTCACTGTCACTATTGTGCCTTTAAGCCCCCTTTCTCCGAGACTCCTCTTTGCCAGAACTGCTCATGGTTGTTCCTTCTTTGGCTTTTCCTTGCCAAAGCATTCCCTCCAAAGAGAGGCTATCAAAAAGAGAATGGCCTGGATTTCCCTGGGTACCATCCTGAACAGTCAGGAGTTTGTCTTGTTGCCTGTTGTCATGGGGACCTCTTCCCCAAAGATGGAGAGGGCTTACAGGCAGAAATCTGTCCGCTCACCTTGTTAGGGTTGCTTCAAGCACTAGTCAACTACACTTGACCTGGTGCCTTAGATTCCGGCCGATAGGTGACTCACGGTTTCAGGTGTTTGGTTTGTGTTGTTATGGTTGAAGCATTCTGTAGGGAAAATAGAAGAGCCTGTTGTAAAAATACAATCCATCTCCAGGAAGGAGAATCCCTGTGTCCTGATTGGAGGCTGGATGTCGGCTCATGACTTTTCCCCTCTGCCATAGATCCTGGTTTGAAGTGGATCTGGAAAATGTCCATCAGTTCATGTTTAGATGGTGTTGCTAATTACTTGTATATTTTGAATGGGAATTCAAAAGATACCTGATAGGAAGGGTTTTTTTTTTTTTCCCATGTCTGAGAGAGAATGGTTGTTGGCAAGGGGGATAGGTTAGGAGGGCCTTCACCCTGCTCTGTGCTGAGGGAAAGGAAAGAGCCCAGAGCTAGACCCCACTCGGCAGGCTGAGCTCATCAGCTGGCTTTTCTCGGCAGTTTAGATGTGACATGCAATTTATATTCTTTCTTTGGAGGCTGCCCATTCTATATGTGATTTAGTAATTTTGGAATGTTTGGCTCTCTAGAATCAAACAGCCTCTTGTAAAATGTCAGGTTTTTTTCATTGCCTTTAACTTTTGCACTGTGTTTTTAAGTGAAACATTCTGCTAACTTGTAAATATGTCCCCTTTGTCCTTCGTGGGTCTTGTTCTTACACATCCCAGGAGAGCATTTGAACTATGGAATTCCTTCCCAGTGAAGAGGAAGACTGTTCAGGATTTGCTGGGCCTCTTTGAACTAACACTGTTTAAACCAGTTGTGGTTATTGTGTTAGTATAGAATTTTGGTTAATTTGTTAGATGGCAATGATGTACCAGGGTGAATAATAGCTTCTATTTATGTGTATGAGTCAGAAGGGGTTTTATTGGTTTATGCCCGGGTGTGTGCATGCGTGCATAAATGCAGGACAGAGGTAGACAGTGGCTGTCTTCCTCACTCTTTTACCTCCTAATTTTTTTTGCAGCAGGGTCTCTCACTGAACCTGGAGCTCATTGACTCGGATATACTGGCTGGCGCATGAATTCCAGCAATCCCCCTGGCTCTGCCTCCCTAGAGTTGGATTGTAAGTGCACCCCACTGCACCTGGCCTTTGTGTAGGTGCTGGGGATCAATTTGGGTGTGTGGCAAGCACTTTGCTGAGCCATTCTTCCTCCCCAGTTGTATCTTATTGTCATGAATACACTGTACAGGACATCCACACGATACAATGAAGAACTCATGCTTTGTCTGATGGCATTGTAGTTAGTAAGTGGCTGTCTTAGCCTGCGTCCCTCTGACCTGCAGGATATCTCTACAGAACTATACTGCCCCTGTGGATGTCAGGTTTTGGTGACTTCCTGTCACCACAGTTCTTAGAGGGTTCATGATAAACTCTTTGCAAGCATTAGCTGATTTTGTAGACTTCTTTGGAAAGGAATAGGAATGAGATCCACTGTCTTCTTACTTCCCTGGGCCACGGGCCTTGCATCTGCCTGTGGAATGGGAAGGACTGGGACACAGCTGTGACCAGTGTTAGAGGGTAAACTTTTGTGGACCCTAGTCCAGGTTTTTTATTTTCTACTCTGGGCTGTGCACGGAACTCCTGATTTCTACCGCACACACTTGTGTGTTCGTCTCGGGTTCTCTTTCTTCTGCAGGTGTTGCTGCACACACACACACACACACACACATACACACACACACACACTCTCACCCCCTGTCTTCACCTGTACCATATGTACCACAAAGACATCACTGCTCATTCAAACATTGATTTAATATCCTAGACCATTGCCCATATGTTTCTACTGGTGTGACCACCCTGGTATGTTATGAATTGTGGAGGCAAGGACCAAGTTTGAGGACCTCGTAGAGTGTTTTTTAAAAAGGCACTTTTAATCATGACCGTTAAATGGGGGTGCGTGAAAGGTCCTGAGGAAAATCGCTGGTGCCGGTCACGCCCCAGGCTCTGTCTTAAAAGTATAGATAGGAAAACAGCCGCAGGAATCTCAAGGGACTTGGCGCTTACCCTTCATACTTCCTGTTCCCTAATTCTGGGGCCCTGGAAGTCTCGCTCCTTGTCGTACTACAGTAGTGGTTTTTTTGTTTTTTTGTTTTTTAATTTTCATGAGGAAGATAGGTGAGTTCAGCCTCCTTGACGACCACTGCACTCCCCTCAGGAGAACTTGCTGTGAGGAACAGTGGACATCCCCTTCAGTGCCCATGAGACTGTCTGCCTGGCAGGGACCCAGCATGGCTGTCGAATGATGCAAGCTGCAGCAGCTGAGATTATCTGTAGATTACCAAAACCAGGTGTGGACACTGCCTGCTGTCTGTTCTTCCTCCCCTCTCCCCTCCCTCTTCCCCTCCCCCTCTTCCTTCCTCTGTCTCATTACGGAGCCCAGACTTGATTTGAACTCAAGATCCTCCCGTCTGAGCCTGCCAAGGGCTGGGACGGTTTTCACTTTCAGTGGTGGTAAAGGACACACAACATGTAAGCCAGCATCCTAACATTTGAGGTGTGTGGTCCAGAACTTGCGGTAGATGAAAGAGTGAAGAAAACGGACGATGTTTTAAAAGAGCTCCCGGAGCACACACGGGAAACTTGGGTGGAGACGGAAGACTTAAGAGCTCTGCTTCCCCCACGAGGTGGAGACCTTAAGCAGTTCATTCTAAGCAGCAGACATCACACGGGGCGGCCAGCCTGGGTTGGCGCTAACTCTTGGCTGTCTTCATGAGGGAGAGATTGCCTCGGCAGCTCTTCTGCAGAACGATCTCCTTCTGTGTCTCCGAGCGGGGTGCTGTCTCTTTTGCTTGAGCTGTAGGGAAAGAATATCTTGCCATCTCTGGGAATTTCTAGACTCTTCCACAGTCCCGCCACTGGGATTCTGCTACCGTGCATCTCACTGTGCTTTGGCCTGTAACTGCAGGTCGGGTGTTGCGTGTTGAAAAGAATATTGCATTACTTGGCTCATTCACTAGTATGCCCGCTTGGCCATGGTGAAAAGATCACCAAAGGGCAGTGGTCTGAAGGGAAGCATGGCTTCTGAGCTGCTTTTCAGAGGCTGTGTGGGCGTGCCCTTCACAGCTGTCTTGTGTGGGCTCTCGGTCTTGGGTTCACGTAGGAGTCAGCTCTTGACCCACCAGCCGTGGTTCATGCCAGTGGCGTGTGCCCAACAGAACTGTAAGAAAATGCAATGCCTCATGCCCGCTGCCTTGTGTTCCAACTGTGTTCCGCACATGCCTTGAATTTGCTTTCGCTGTCTCAACTAACAAGTTTCCTTTTCGCTCCAAGTCCTCAGTTGCATGGCTTCCCATTGGCATCTTATCGTGCACGATACTCATTTTTAACAAGCCTAATTATTTCAGAGGCACATCTTGTTTAATAATCACCAGAAAGCCAGTCCCCCTAAGAGCAGGAAGGCAGCGGTGGAGATGTTCGGGACCGTAGGGCAGACAGGATTGCAAGCGTTTGCTTTGCCCTGGCCTTTTTATTAGTTGTTTGAACGTTCCTTTGTGTTTCTATTTGTACCCCGGCCACAAACCTTGCCTTTCCCAGATGATTTTATTGAAAAGCAATGGCAAATTGTGGCTTGTCTTTTCTACTAGGACCTTCACAGATAGTTTATTCCCAAACGTAAACATCTTAGTGAGCCTTCTGTTTGGTGACTCATTAGTTTGATGAGGAAAATGTCCTAATAAAGATAAAGAAACTGTAAACGGTTTCAAACGCTGTAGAGGGAAGAATGTCGGGGCACTTGAGGTCAACCCCTTCCCCTGTTCTTTGGATTTCGTTTGGTGTTTGCTCATGGGAACAGACCAGTTGGTCTCAGGGGTGAGCTGTGTCTTCGTTCTCTTCCAAGCTAGCCTACGATTCATGGAGGCTTTGTTTCCCGAGTTTCTCTCCATATAGGCAGAGGCCGCTTACGAGATTTCACAGAACTAACCATCAGATTTCCCTCTCCCTCCACAAGTGAGTACATCACATGTGTCCCAAGGTTGGCAGTGAGGATGGTTTGATTTTCTTCGAAGTACCCCAAACCCACAGATGTAAAGGGTCAACGATGGCTAATCAGAGGCTTTCACACCTGGGAACTCTCTAAGCTATAAGCCTGTGGTTACATAGGCAGAATCGGTATTTTCTACTGGTACAAAAATCTCTTCACACTAGTGGGATTTTGTGTTACTCTTCAGAGTTTTGCTAAAGCTAAATGTTCCAGTGCGTTTGACCCACCTGCTTCCAGACTTGGTTAGAGTGCTTGTCAAGTAAGAAACACAGCTATCCAAACGTAACTGTCATTGCAGCCTATCTTTAAAAGTATTGCCCCCCCCCCTTTTTGGGGTTGTTGTTACTGGCTGGGTCTTGCTGAACTGGGGAAAGATAAAGAAGGTACACAGAGAGCCATAGTGAGCCACTACTTTGCATAATGATGCAAGAATGTGTCATAGGAGATATGACCAGTTGTTTCATAATGATAAAAGTATATTTCAGTTAAACAGCTGTCTGATGGCAGCCACTAATGAAACACCGTTTTTTTTTTTGTTGTTGTTTTTGTTTTTGTTTTTTTTTTTTTTGAGACAAGGTTTCTCTGTATAATAGCACTGGCTGTCCTGGAACTTGTTCTGTAAACCAGAATGGCCTCGAACTTACAGAGATCCGCCTGCCTCTGCCTCCCAAGTGCTGGGATTAAAGGCATGCACCACCACTGCACGACCTAAAAACGCTCTTTCTAAGATGTAGTCTTGCCTGTAATATAGATCATATTCTGAAGCAACGTTCTACAAGGTCCAGAGGGAATTCTGGGCCCCTTTAACTTGCAGTAATTGGCAGATGAGCCTGTCCTCAGGGCAACAGGAATGGTTTACCAGCAGCTATCTTAAGGCATTCATACATGCAGTCAGCTAATGGTCTTGTGTGTCCTGTCCGGGACACAGGAGATGAGCCAGCACATGGTGGGTTGGTAGAGACAGGCCAGTGCTGCTCAGAGTCTGCAGAGGCTGGGAACGGAGAGGAGCCTACCCATCTGTTCATGCCAGGGCAGGTTAAAGAGGGGCAGGACAGAGGTCAAGAAGACACCATCCAAGCTGAGCCATGATTGAGTCAGTCCATGTCTGTTTCGGAACCACACACCTATGTAAATCAGTGGACTTTCTAGCTTTGTGGTGAAACTTGAATTCCCCCCACTTTCCAACTAGAAGCTGATTGTGGTGAGAGCCAAGTCTGAGTCACTCAGACTGACTCCAAGTTCTGGCGGCCACCTAATAGCCACTTGACCTCCCTAAACACTTGCATAAAAAAGATAATAAGATCTTCCACATGTGGCTGACGGGAATACTTGAGATAGGTAACCACATTTATCGAACACACTAAAGCATACTAAAGGTGATTGGCTTGAAAGTCGAGGGAACACATTTTGGAAAATACCTCTTGAAAACACAAGAAGCCAGAGTTAATTGTGGATAGTGGGAAGGCGCCATTTGTTAACAGTGCCAGCATCATCTTAAAATGCTTTCTTTCCATTTGCTCCCTCACACAAACTGTGTTATTAGTTTATCCTTGCCTCATAGTTGAGAACTCCAAGGCTGCAGCGGCTGCATAGCTTTTATTAGGCATGCCCGTGTGGCGCCTTAGCTTTTAACTGTAACAGTGGACCACAGCAGTGATACCTCAGATTCTTAGGCCTTCATCCTTGGGAGAACCCTGTCACCTTTGTTCCTCAGAAGGGAAGACAGGAGCTGGCGAGAGACTGAAGTAGAAATCTCAGGTGTCCAGAGATGTAAAATTACTTGCCTGGGTTACTAACTCAGAATGTGGCCAAGTTGGTCCTCAAACTTTTCCCCCATTGACTTGTGTTTATACAGATCAGGGATTTTTTTTTTAATGGTTTCTGCTAAAATTTGTTAATGTGAATCAGATACAAGGATGTTAGTTGTGTTGCTCAAAGTCCCAAGTCAGGCTAGTAGTAGCTGATCAGAAGGGCAGATGCAGCCCTGAGCCACTTAGCTCAATTCTGATAGCTCCAAGTGAGCTGGAAAAGGACCAAGGTGTCTATTTTCTGGACGCCTTGGAGCTGGGGTCCACCTTCACAGTTCCTCCTGAGGTTCCAGAACCACCAGGGGGAAACATGAAGTGGCCAAGGTGTCCTCATTTACCTATGAAGCTCCTTTAAAGGTGGGCTGTGGAGGCCATGCCTGGGAGGAGGGTAATAGGATCTGCCCTGGCTCCTATTAGAGGATGGAGAAGAGGTCCTGGGATGCCTTCTTCCCGGCCTCCATTATAGGATGGAGAAGAGGTCCTGGGATGCCTTCTTCCTGGCCTCCATTATAGGATGGTGAAGAGGTCCTGGGATGCCTTCTTCCCGGCCTCCATTATAGGATGGTGAAGAGGTCCTGGGATGCCTTCTTCCCGGCCTCCATTATAGGATGGAGAAGAGGTCCTGGGATGCCTTCTTCCCGGCCTCCATTATAGGGTGGAGAAGAGGTCCTGGGATGCCTTCTTCCCGGCCTCCATTATAGGATGGAGAAGAGGTCCTGGGATGCCTTCTTCCTGGCCTCCATTATAGGATGGTGTAGAGGTCCTGGGATGCCTTCTTCCCAGCCTCCATTATAGGATGGTGAAGAGGTCCTGGGATGCCTTCTTCCTGGCCTCCATTATAGGATGGTGTAGAGGTCCTGGGATGCCTTCTTCCCGGCCTCCATTATAGGATGGAGAAGAGGTCCTGGGATGCCTTCTTCCCGGCCTCCATTATAGGATGGAGAAGAGGTCCTGGGATGCCTTCTTCCCGGCCTCCATTATAGGATGGAGAAGAGGTCCTGGGATGCCTTCTTCCTGGCCTCCATTATAGGATGGAGAAGAGGTCCTGGGATGCCTTCTTCCTGGCCTCCATTATAGGATGGAGAAGAGGTCCTGGGATGCCTTCTTCCTGGCTCCTATTATGGGATGGAGAAGAGGTCCTGGGATGCCTTCTTCCCAGCCTCCATTATAGGATGGAGAAGAGGTCCTGGGATGCCTTCTTCCCAGCCTCCATTATAGGATGGTGTAGAGGTCCTGGGATGCCTTCTTCCCGGCCTCCATTATAGGATGGAGAAGAGGTCCTGGGATGCCTTCTTCCCAGCCTCCATTATAGGATGGAGAAGAGGTCCTGGGATGCCTTCTTCCCGGCCTCCATTATAGGATGGAGAAGAGGTCCTGGGATGCCTTCTTCCCAGCCTCCATTATAGGATGGAGAAGAGGTCCTGGGATGCCTTCTTCCCGGCCTCCATTATAGGATGGTGTAGAGGTCCTGGGATGCCTTCTTCCCGGCCTCCATTATAGGATGGAGAAGAGGTCCTGGGATGCCTTCTTCCCAGCCTCCATTATAGGATGGTGTAGAGGTCCTGGGATGCCTTCTTCCCAGCCTCCATTATAGGATGGTGTAGAGGTCCTGGGATGCCTTCTTCCCGGCCTCCATTATAGGATGGTGTAGAGGTCCTGGGATGCCTTCTTCCTGGCCTCCATTATAGGATGGAGAAGAGGTCCTGGGATGCCTTCTTCCTGGCTCCTATTATGGGATGGAGAAGAGGTCCTGGGATGCCTTCTTCCTGGCCTCCATTATAGGATGGTGTAGAGGTCCTGGGATGCCTTCTTCCTGGCCTCCATTATAGGATGGTGTAGAGGTCCTGGCATGCCTTCTTCCTGGCTCCTATTATGGGATGGAGAAGAGGTCCTGGGATGCCTTCTTCCCAGCCTCCATTATAGGATGGTGTAGAGGTCCTGGGATGCCTTCTTCCCGGCCTCCATTATAGGATGGAGAAGAGGTCCTGGGATGCCTTCTTCCTGGCCTCCATTATAGGATGGTGTAGAGGTCCTGGGATGCCTTCTTCCTGGCCTCCATTATAGGATGGAGAAGAGGTCCTGGGATGCCTTCTTCCTGGCCTCCATTATAGGGTGGTGAAGAGGTCCTGGGATGCCTCCTTCAGCACTAGTTGGCTCCCTGGACATTGGAAGCTTAGCACAATTTTAGAGTGTGAGAGAGATGAGAAGCCAAGGTAAATATTGCCCAGTGGCCTCCTGGGATAATGTGGTTCCTGTAGTTGGGGTCACCTGTGATTATACCTTGCCAGACAGCGGTCAGAAAAATTGATAAAATCTCCAAAGGCTGCAGAGGAGCTTATGTGGAATTAAATTCCTACAGTTGCCTGCATTGGCTTACCTGTGGACAAGAAACATTTTGGACTCAGGCCTGAGTCCCTCTACTTTTTTGACCAGGGGTATGGAATCCCAGACAGAAGTAAAGATCAGAGGTATTGGCCTTTTCTGTGGCTCTTTTTGTTGTTATTTCATTTATTCTTGGCCTGTGGGCCCTTTAAAATGATGACATTCTTCCTGAATGGTTTGGTGGCATCGTCTGCCCTACTTAGTAAGAAGGATTTGATTGGCTTCTTTGCCAACAAACATCGCCGTGCCCGTGGAAGGAAAGAAGAAAGCAGGTCTTGTGACCAACTTTAACTGACTGTGTGGCAGACATTTTATTTTAAATTGGTATATTGCTTGTGAAGTTCAAGGCTTTCAGGCTGGTCTTGTTTTATATGTGCTTCTTTAAATTCTTATATCAAGAACTTTAGATGACTATAAGAAAATACTTTCATTGCTAATAATGAAGGTCAAGGTTGAACGGAGTGGTTGCAATCATCCAGCAGTTGCTTGTTACTAAAGCGACAGCTGCTAGGTTTCTTCCCACCACAGATGAAAGAAATAAGTTTATTGAGTTTAAAAGCCACTGAGCTCCCATTAGGATGCAGGGGGAAAAAAATTAAAAGAATATTCTAAGTGTTGGTGTATAGCAAAAGAATGTTCCAGTTCTTTGTATTGAGATGCCCTTTTCCAGGGCATTCTGAATAATTGCTAGAAGGTATGATGTATGCCATGTGAATAAGAGAAGATCCTAAGTTGAATCGTGGGAGAGACTGTAATGATCACTCATAAAACCTGGAAGTTTCTGATGCGGTCCCTGCTATGTGGCTGAATGTAATAGGGCTTTGTAATGTAATAGGCCTTCCATGGACTCACCACTAGGGCACATGGGCCATGTTGAGTGGTCACACATGTCATCACAGACACAGTTCTGAGGGTTGCGACTTTGTGATAACTGCCACACAGGGCAGAGGAAAGAAGTCTGGGAGATGTGAGCTGTGTGTGACAATGTTTTCGTAGGCCTGGGCATTCACTGCTGTGTCTGTGAAATGAACATATTACCACTCTGTGTGCTTCTGGAAGACCTGTTCAAATAACACTCCTCTGAAGGCAAGACAGCTGGGCGGTCAGGTGGGATAAGTCCAGCTCTTGTCAGTGTGTGTGGACTGCTCTGTCACCATGAAATCACATTAGAGCTACCCAGTGAGGTGGCCCAGTGACCATCCCCGTGTTAGACAAGACAAAAACTAGCCTGCCCAAGGAAGACAGTGTGAAATGGAGGGTTGCTGACCCACTGTGGGCCCTGGGTGCTGAGCTAGGTAGGTCACGTGATTATATTCACACAGCAAAGTGGAGAATTTGGTGCTTATTAAACTCAAGAATGTGAACTACAGGATTGATGGTGTTCTTCATTCTCAGATCTTTTAAAGAGGTAAAGCATTGTGTGTAAAACGTGCCTTGTCTCTCCTTCCACATTACGCTCTGAGGTTCCTGGCCTTTTAGACCACTGCGAGGTGTGTGAATGTGAGTTATACTGCTGGTTGGTCAAGCTACTCCCAACTCATCCCCAGCCTGTAGTGTCTCCGCCTGTAAAAGAGCCTATCTCATAAGACTTTTCTGTCTGGTCCACTTGTGTAGTCCTGGTACCTAGTAAGAGGTCAGTCCGTGCACAGTGATGAAGAGGAGGATGAAGCAGGGGCTAGGTATGATGATGAGTGATGCTGCAATGGTCTCCAGGGCCCTTGAGGGTTTCCACCCTGGAAGGGTCTGCTTCCCTGAACTCACGGGTGGCTGGGTAACTTCACAACTGAACACACACTCCCGAACCTCCCCTGCTCCACACTCTCTATAGCTTCCTGAGTTTCCAGGAAGAACAGCTTTTGGGTCTCATTGTCATCTGTTTCCTATTTACTCCACATACTCCAGTTTAAGCTTTTGTGATTATTCTGCCCCCTCAAACAGTGGAAGTCCCTGGACCTGTACAGACTCCATGGCTTCTGAAGGTCAGTGGCACCCTACAGCCTCTGTCTAGAGTGAGCCCTCTAAGTCATCATTTAAAGATGTATAAATGTGTGTATCTCCAGCAAAACCAAGCACTTTAACATTTAAAAGTGTGTGTGTGTGTATGTGTGTGTGTCTGTCTGTCTGTCTGCAAAGGTATGTGTGGATGCACGTATCATGCCTAGTGTGTGGAGATCGGAGGACAACTTGTGGGAATCCTCTCTTTCCACCACATGAGTCCTGAGGAGCTAACGAAAGTTGTTAGGTGTGATGGCAATTGCCCTTACCCACCGAGCTATTCTGTTGACCTCAGGTAGTAGTAGTAGTAGTTGTTGTTGTTGTTATTGTTGTTTGATTATCGTTCCTCCTCCACCTTCTCCTGCTCCTTCCTCCTCCCCCTCTTCTCTTCTTCCTCTTCCTCCTCCTCCTCCTCTTCTTCTTCCTTCTTTTTTCCTCTTCCTCCTACTTTTTTCTTTTTTGGTAGTGGGGGACAGGATCTCACGTATCCCTGGATGGCCTTAAACTTAATACGTGCAGGAATGACCTGGAACTTCTGACCCTCCTGCCTCTACCTCCCAAGTGCTAGACTGTAGGTTTTCGCCATGCCTGTTGATGTGGTGCTAGCAATTGAAACCCAGAGTTCATGCTAAGCAAGCACTCTACCAACTGAACCTTAGCAGAACCAAGTACTTTATGTCCCTCTGTGTCACTGGACCAGATGCCATCACTCTGCATTTCCTTGAAACAGGTAGAGAACGGCCCACTGAGTACTCAGCCCTGAAGGCTCATCCTTCACTTGACAGTGGGTGGGATCTGCTTCCCAGCAAAGCTGTTGCTCTGTTTTCCTTTGTCTCCCTTGAGAAGTTACTGGTGCCAGCTAACTTTCTTCTTCCGGTACCTTGTATGGAGAACTGGGGGGCGGGGGGATCTCAGGAGGCTTCTGTTAATTTAATTTTAATCAAAACTTTGTGAAAGCCACAAACCCTTCTCCCCGACTGCTCTTTGGAATTTAGAAATATCACTGAGTGGTGACACCAGATAACTTCATCCTGCTCTAAGATTAAAGAGCTTATTCATTGTCTAGAAGTAAAACCCCTTGTACAAGTCATTACCCCTTGGACAGTAGATATGAACCCGGCAACCCGGGTTCAGTCTTCAGGACCCACATAAAGATGGAAGGGGAGAACCAACTCCGTAGTGATGACCTCTGACCTCCACATGTGCACTTTTCATCATGTGGATGTGAACACACACGCAGTTAACAACAGCAATAACAATAACATTTTAAAAGCCATTTCTTCTTAGCCAATAAGACGTGAAATGGGAACGGAATAGTTCTCTTATTTTAATCCTGGGGTCCCTGCTTATAAAAAGTAGCCCAGGGCTAAGGAAGAATCTAGTCTGAATTGAGCTAATGGCCTGTTTGCTTCTTTACCTGTTGTGGTATTTACTTCATGTTACTGCTAATCCTGCTACTTCCTCTACCGTAGCTGTCTTCCAGCAGTTAACTTCTGATTCACACCGATGAGGAAACTCCAGTAGTTTATTTTTCCTTCCCCTAAAGATCCCCTTAGAGTCTTTGGTTTGAAATACTGAGCTGGAATGTAAGTGAAAAGTTTTCTTAGTAAATGAAATTTCAAGGCACAGCTTTTCTGGAGCTTTTCTGGGTTCTGACCAGCCAGTCAGGCCCATTGTCAACAGCAGTTGAACGTTTGGTGGTGGGCACTTCGGGTTGACCGGCATCTTTCTGATGTGTTCCTGACTGGTTCAGCCGTGGCCCGAGGCTGGTGGTTTAACCTGTAGCACAGGGAAAGGGCTGTACTATAACAGCAAAAGGGCCAAGCTTGCCTCAGTTTATAGGCCATGGGGTGGAGGTCATCAGTTTTCATCTTTCTCCTTTGCAGAATCAGATTCCCAAAGGTGGAGGAAGTAGGCAACCCTTTTGTGTGCCGTTTGAATTACGCTTCCTGTTACACTGAGTAGTCTTTCTCAGAAGGGTCTTCTCAATGAATATGTGTCCCCTCCCCGTTGTGGCTTCTAGGAGCAGGGGGTGGGGCTGAAGGCATGAGCCCAGGTGGTGCTCACACATGTTGGTAGGTCACGTGTGACGGGAGCAATTGGGAGCAAGCCCGCTGCGGGGCACCCAGCTATGCAGATGGAGAGGAATGGAGTGGAAGACACCTTCAGGAGAAGTACACATCCATCTCTCGCCTTGATCTTTTGCCAGAGGAAAGCACATTTCCCCAGGCAGAAGCCCCTTTGAGAGAAGACTGGAGTGTTTGTCTCTGTGCCTGTCTCTTCCTTTCCCTCCCCCCTCCCTCCCTCCCTCCCTCCTCTCCTTCCTCTCCCTTCTCTCCCTCCCTCCTTCACGTCTCCCCTTCACACTCTCCCTCTCCACAGATGCATCTCAGCCCTTCCTAAACATGGTTAAATCCAACCATTTTAAATGAAATTGAAAAGCAAAACGGAACTCTCCACAACAGAATATTTCCTCTGGCAAGGGAAGGAAGTTGTCAACTAAACTTCTTCCAAGGGTCCCCAGTGGGGAAAGCTAAGCCAGCCTCTCTAGACTCTTGTTGGAAGAACCCCATCCTCATTCCTCCTTGCTTCTCCCCACTCCCCAGTACGTTTCTTTTCTCTGTGCGAGTATATACACCCATGTGAAGGTCAGAGACATCTTTGGGAGCTTGTCCTGCCTTCTGCCTCACGTGAGGTACCCCTTCTGAGCTCTCCAGCCCACACGTTTCTGAGGATGCGCCTATCTCCAACCCCATCTCACCACAGGGGCACCGGGGTTACTGAAACATGCTATGCCATCCAGCTTTATGTGGGCGCCGGGAATCTGAACTCGGTTCCTCATGCTTGAGAGAGAGAGAGAGAGAGAGAGAGAGAGAGAGAGAGAGATCCATTTATTCCTGTGATTGACATCTTGGTTTTGTCTGTCAGAAAAAAATAAAATAAATGTGCTGGCATGTCCTGTCTTTGAATCGATTCTTTTCTGCAGGTGAAATGCAGCAGCCATGCCAGAGAAGGGAGTATAATTAATACCTTTGTGAGTCTGTCCAAGTTCTGAGAAACTATTCGGACTCAGTTATGCTGGTGTTTGCCAGCTGAGGGCCAGCCAAGCCTTGTGCTTGTCTTTCCTTCCCAGAGGGCATGACAAGGAGAAGAGTTCAAAGAATGAAAAACAGAGAATTCATTAGGGTAGCATTTGGGGGTCAGGTAAACATCGCTTTCGAGTTTCATTGAAAAATTCCAGAAAAGCCGAGGGCGAGGTCTCCGGGAGACTTGTTACTGGAGTGTAGCACAGTGGGAGTTCTTCTCTTTAAAAATGTCAGGAAATGCACTAGAATACCACTTAGGGAACTGCTAGCCAACGCAGAGAAGGATACTAGACCCAGGATTTCTTTCTTCATCTGAGAAGTAGGGAGGACACAGAGGCGCTCCTCCCTGGCGAGCAGAGTCCATTTCTTTATTGTGCACTGGCCACTTTCCCTCTAGGAGCTGTGGTGGCGTTCACCGAGCTGGGGTTTAAATCCAGACAGCACAGACCTGCCCTGGAGACAGCAGCATGCATGTTCTTGGGAAGCCAGACATCTTCCGCGGCTCTGCCATTAGGGGTATAGGCTACCTTCTGGCTGTCCATTTGGGTGGTGTTCCATGCCCGGCTTCAGGAAACATCTCTTCCCTCAGTCCAGGGAGCCAGGGCTAGGATGATGCAGTTTCTCTGGAAAACATCTTCCAGGAACCATTTAGGTGCGTAGCTTCCGATACCACTGCGCTCCACTCCATCTGGAACTCTTATTTCTCCTTTGACTTTAAAAAGAAGTTGAAACCGTCCCCATTGACGTGGAAAGAAATGAAACCCTGGGTTAAGCAACTTGAGGAGATCGTGGAATTTCTGTCCTGGAGCTCTTCAAAGTAGAACATAAAAATTAGGTCACTTAAGTAAGTCTGCTTGGAGGGTGACCAAAATGGCCTTTTGCAGTGTTCCAAATGTATTAACCACTCAAGTTAGTATTCACATATCACCAGAGAGGCGGAATAGTCAGTCGTTGGTTAACTTTAAATACTTGAGTTCTGCGGGTCTAGAAATGGCCGTGCCCTCTCTCCTGCCTTGGGTCGTGGTACTGCTTTTGAACATTGAGGGGTGAGTGGGAGGGAGAAAGTAACGGGGAGTTTTCATCTTAGAAAACGGCATGTGATCCCTTCAGAGGAGGCCATGAAGAGGACGCTTTGCTTGTGGGGTGGAGCCCAAGGAAGCCACCAAACAGCCACACTTCAGTATCAGGACACTATCCATGAGGGACTGTTGCTGGTCATCAGGATGTTTAGATCTGTGCCACAGAGAGCTCTTCACTCTAAAGGGTTAAGCAGATTATCAGGAACAAGGCTTTAAACGCAGCTGGCTCCAGTATGTGCCTAGAATGATAAAAACTGAAACGTCGCAGAAAAGGTTCTTTGAGGAACGCCAAACCACAGTGAACCTAGTTCTTGGTGACTTGCAGAATTCCCACTGTCCCCAGGGCCATCTCCTCCTCCTTCAGTAAACTGCATCCAGCTCTACCTCCTACCACACAGTGGCCAGCCCATCTGCCTCCCTCCCACTGACCTTAAAGAGAAACTTCCAGGGCCTCTGAGCACTCACCAAAAACCATGTGGAGGCTTTCTTAGCAGTGGAAATGGAAAGCCATGGAGGTCCTTATCAGAGAGGAGTCCAAATGGTAAAAGTCTCAGTTTTTATTTTTATGCTTGTGGGTAATTTTGAGAACTCTGACGTTTTCCCATGTTTTGTGGGGTAAAGATTTTGGGAATTATATTTACATCTTTATTTTTAAGTCTTTTAAAATTTATTTTATCTTATGTGCATGAGTGTTTTGCCTAAATATATGTATGCCACCATATGAATGCCTGGTGCCCATAGAGGTCAAAAGAGAGGGTTGGATCCCCTGGAACTGGAGTTACGGATGGTTGTGAGCTGTCGTGTGGGTGCTGGGAATGAAGCCCAGGTCCTCTACAAGAGCAGCAAGTGCTTTTAACCTCCGAGCCATCTCTCCAGCCCCTTGTCTGTTATTTTTGAGACTAGACCTCTCTGTGTACTCAAACTGGCCTGGGACTTTCCAACCTCCTGCCTCAGGCTCCTGAGAGGTGAGATTACAGGTGTGAATCAGTCCGCCCAGAAAGATTTAGGAACTTAAATTAGGAGGTTAAATGTCCACCATGATTCTCTCTCTGGAAATGGTTCAGCTGATGGAGTTCATCGTGTGGAGGACTTTCTCAGGGACCTGCCTCTATCTTTTTATTCTTTGTATTTATTTCTCTCTCTATGTTGCTGAGGCTGGTCTTGAACTCCCGGCCTTAGACAGCTCTTCTGTTCAGCCTCTGGAGTAGCTGAGACTGTAGGCCTGTGTCTCTGGGCTCCACTTTCTCTGTCTTTTTGTTTTTTTTCTCGGGTAGGTAAAAATAAAGGCGCGAACTCTTGAGCTACAACCTGTGGTTTCAGGGCTGGTTTCTTTCTTTGATTCAGCTTTTTGGAGCACACTCAATAAAGTGAGGCCGTGAGTTGAGTTCCTTCTCCTTTGCAACTTCCCGTTTGTTTGAAGTGAGTTCTGCCATGTAGTGCTCTCCCGGTGTTTGTTTGCTTACGGCAGGGCCTTAATTGCTTGTGTGACCCTGATAGAGGAAACAAAGAAGGAGGCACCATTGTTTACTTTGTTCTCAGGGCCCTCTTGTCCCCGCATTCCCAAGGCACATGGGGTCCACCAGGCCGGAGGGACCTGGCTTGTAATGTGATGCCAGGAACACAGAATTAGGATTGAATTCGTGATATTTCTGCCTCGGTGGTTCTAGCATGGGGATAACATGTGTACCGTCATGCCTGGCCCACCGGGATGTTTTTGGTCCACCTGGGTTCCCTGGACTGGAGTTTGCTCTCTGAAGGAATGTTGTCTGCATCAGCCTCTCTCTGAGTGTGTTCTTGCTGTGACGGCAGCTTTGGGTTACATGGAAAGTGCTGAGGTACTGAGGTGTGTGGCGATGGAGTAGTTGAGGACAGGCCCAGGTGTAGGAAGAATCAATCCATCCTACCACCAATGGCCTTGCTTCATTTAACAAATGGTCTGACGTCTGAGCGGAAGGGTCTCTGAGGAAGATTTTCAGAGGCTTCAACGAAGCACCTGCAACCCTCTGGCATTGAAGAAGCCTGTGGAGAAAGAGGTTTAAACCAAGTGTAGCTTATTTACCATTGACTACAGCCGAATCTGCTGTAAGTCAGTAGCTGTTAATAAGTAAAGATTTTTTTTCATAATAGGAAAAACGTTGTGGCCTCTCACTCTGTTCTGTTGTTGTTGTTGGATGAGGAATGCATCTAAGACCTTGTTCAGGAATCTGCAGCCTGCTAACACATTGGACCTGAGAACGGAGGTGATCAGGCCAAACTCAGGGGCCAGCCACTACGTGGGCCAGTCAGTTGGTGGGTGGTGCTCTGTGGCCAGACTGTACTTATAACCCTGACCAGTTGCTGCTTACGTGTGCCATGGGTTGGTCACAGCAGGGGTTAGAGAGAGCGTGGAGGAATAGTCCGACTCAGCCTTTCTCCTCGGGACCACGGAGAGCCTTTGTCCTAATGGAGGAGGGCTTGGCATCTCATCTTGGTGTATGGGAGACCTATTTGACATCTCGATACTCACTGTCAGTGGGTCTCCTCCTTTTAAAGGCAAAACTTCATCCTCTGAGTTAGAACGGAGCCCAACTGTTTCAGTGAATAGGTGCTCTCCAGGGCTTGGTGTGGACATACCCCTCCCCTACTGTGGAGAGCTGGGAGAGGACTAGCAGTAAGAGAAAACTGGTTCTGCTTTTACTTCATTATGTCTTGTTCTAGTTTCTCAGTTTGTTAAATGTCATTTTGTAATTAAAATTTGAAGCATTTGATTTTTTTATTTGATTGCACACAATATTTAAAAATTTTAAAAATTCTAATTAAATACTTAAAATTTTTCTTTCTATTATTATTTTATTGTATGTGTATGGGTGTTTTGTCTGCATACATTCTGTGCTCTCCATATATCCCTGGTGCCTGTAGAGGCCAGAAGAGGGTGTCAGGGCCCTTGGAACTGGAGTTACAAACTGTTGTGAGCGGCCATGTGTGTGGTGGGAATTCAACCCATGTCCTCTGGAAAGGCAGCCAGTGCATTTGACCCTTGAGCCATCTCTCCAGCCCCAGCACACAGGAAATTTATGAAAATTGTTTGGCAGAAGGAGGGCACATAAAGTATGATTACAATGCTCAAAATTCTGCGGGAGTGGATCTTTACTGCTAACATGGGTAGTTCCTCTGTGTCTGAGCAGAAATTGTGATTACTGTATGGGGCCTCAGCAGGGTTCCATCCTTCTCCGGGAATCACCTGGATTCAGTTATTTATATTATTATTTTTCTGTGAAATTAGCAAGGATGAGTACTCTGGGGTGAGTGAACTATTTCAGGCACTGGGTAATGAGAAAAGTATTTGCTGTCCTTTCCACAACATGTGAACATTACAGAATTCTAAAGCTTGCTGATCTCTGAGCCTCTGCTGCCCCCCCCCCCCCCCCCCCCCGCTGGCTCCCACCAGAACCAATTCCTAGACAGTCCTCAGCCAACTGGAAAACTGACCACAAAAGTTAGGATTCCATTGCGTTAATTAGTTCAAGGGCAGTGGCTTCCAAAGTCTTTAACACTGTGGATATTTTCTTCAGAATTGTAAGTGGAATTCTAATCCTGGGAATGGGGGAGATGAAAGCAAACTGTCCCGGTTGTCGCTCAGGGGCAGTTCTGCCTCCTCCTGTTCTTACTCAGCTGGACTATGGTGCTCTCCACCGGAAGAGCCTCTCTGCAGGCACCTGCGGCGATGGAGCGCCCTTGGTGTTGGCATGGACCCAGCCTGACTGCTGTAAATGGGATTTCGGTTGTGTTGTCTGCTTCCCGTCACTGAGGCTGGCCGATTGGGTGGGTATGGTTATTGTTGAGCTCTGTAGTCCCTTGCAAACTTAGAACCTCACTGCCTCAGCCAACCGGCGCCTTTTCTGACTTGAAACTTTTGACCTGTACGTTCAGCTCAGCCTCTGACTTTGGTTCCAGCACCACATCTGTCAATCCTTCTTTTTTTTTTGTCTGTGCGGGGACAGTTTTCTTCTAGACTTGATTTGTAATAACTCATGGTAGTTTCTGCTCTGTTCTGTGTCTGTTCATGGTAGACATTCACATTCATGGACCTTGTAGGAATGAGCATGTTCTTTTTCTAAAAGCCCATTTTGGGAAACCAAGTTCTGTCTGTTTTCATTTCCCCAATGAGTAATAAAAAGTAATACTGGATAATTTTATACTGTCAGTAACCTTGAGGTATTTAAGTTTTGAACCAACTAGAGTAACTCAGAGCTCTACAAAAGAAGAACACAGCCTTGGATAAATGGTATGTCCCCAGATGGTCATTGGGCGGCACTAAAAGTATTCTACCTCACTACTGGGAGATGTTCACATGTCCTGTAAACAGTTGGTGAACACTGGATACACAGAGTTATTGGTTCACATGTCATAAACAGTTGGTGAATACTAGTTACACAATTATTTGTTCATTGTGGGAGCCTGTTTTCAGCTTCCTCGTGGCTTTACCCAGCAGGTCCCCAGACCTGAGTGCAGGTGTCTGAGATGGTCTGCACTTGGCTGTGCTGGGGAGAGGTCTTTTGCTCCACCCCTTGGCATCTCTGTAAATACCCTGGGGCAGAGACAGTCAGGGCCTGTTGGAATAGGTTCCAGGCCCTCTCAAGGCTATCCTTTATTTTTTATCTGTTTATCTCCACACTCTAAATCCTTCTATCTAATATTTCCTGTTACTCTTACTCAAGAAAACTCTGGGGAACTGTGGGGTTGGTGGGCAGCCACCCTGCAGTTCATATACCCTGTAAACAGTTGGTGAATACTGGGTGCACAGAGTTAGTTGTTCACATGTCCTGTAAACAGTTGGTGAACACAGGATACGTTGAGTTATATGGCTAAGCCTGGAAGAGGTGAGAGGGTGCCGATTTTCACCTGCACCCTCTCCGTCAGTGAACACTCTGTGAGATTGATACTGTTACTCTATTTACACAGTAGGCAGCTCTGGCCTTTCTTGCCTCACCCATGTCCCCCCCCCCCCCCCCCCCCCCCCGACTCCTGGCTCAAGTCACCTCTCACGTGCTGACACATTTTCAGACAAAACTGCCTGTTCTAGACACTTTCCTAAGTTTCAGACCAGCTGCCCACCGAAGGTCCCTTTAGCAACAACAGGCTTCTGCTGCCCCTCACCCTCACCTTATCTCTGGATTTCCTGTCATCGGCCTATACACGTGCTTACTAGTTGATGCTTAGTGAGAACTTGGTCCTTCTCCTGTGCTCTTCCAGATGTGTTGGAGTCATGAGTCACAGGGCAAGCACACAGAAAAGATGGCATCTTAGTGGGGCTAGGGTTCCAGGAGATGGACAAGCCACTCACCTGTGAGGTGTTATCTGTATGAGACTCCACCTGCCTAGGGGACTGCTTAGCTCCAGCTCATTCTACTGTGTGGTGGCTGTGAGGCCATGGTGGCAGCCTCCAGGGAGGACCAAGCAGCCAAGAGAGCAGATGTCAGAGACCCAGAGGGTCTGTACTCTTTCGACCGGGGCGGGGGGGCGGGAAAGGAGGTGACATTTGAATGGAAAGGGGAAATAAATACATAGGAATCTGGGTTTGTGGGATTCTGCTTCGTATATGTGATTTTGGAAGGGTCTCCCTCAACCTTTGTTGATCTTGCCTCATCCAAAACTGACTTGGGGTGAATTTTGTGGTGTTTGTTGGTACAGCTCATTAACGCTGGCTAAGAGATGGATGGAAGGCCCGGACAGGGGGAGTCAGGCAAGGGCCCAGGGTGTGCCCAGAGTGCCCAAGCTCTTTGTTACTGCACAGGGTGTGTCGTGAGGTATGGCCCAGAGCTCCATGAGGAGACCTAGGCAGGGTGCACATGGAAGAGGAAGTGCAGGCGGCTAGCACTATTGTGAGTCTCAAGTAGAGTTCCTCGTCAGAGTGGGGACAGATGTAGAAGCCAAGCAGTCATGGAGGAAATGACTTGGGCCCTCAAAACTGAGGTTGGGAGAAGACAGAGCTGGAGGTGAAAGTGGAGAAGAGGAAGGCAGAGCAACCCCATGGCCTATGATGGGGGAGCATCCAGCAGGCGCAGCACCAGTGTGTGGCGACAGGCATGCTGCAGGAGGACAGATCCACTTCCCTGACTGCGAACTCCGTCCTTGAGAAAGAAAAGAGGGAGCAAGACCTGTTGCTCGAATCCTAAATGGTCTTATAATAAAACCCCGGAGCCAGATATTGGGGTAAGTGCTGAAAGGTCCGAGAGACAAAGGAACAAGCCACGGCCACTTCTCACCTCGCCAACTCCATGAATCCTCTGCCTGGATGCCTCTGAGTCCTCAGCCAAAAGGCTCTAGTTCCTGTCTCCTCCGGCCGTATATGCCTTTCTCCGCCCAGCCATATCACGTCCTGTCCCAACCTTCCTAGTGCTGGGATTAATGGTGTGTGTGCTTCCCAAATACTGGGGTTAAAGGTGTGTGCCACCTCTGCCTGGCTCTGTTTCTCTCCTAGACTGGGTCAATCTCATGCAGCCCAGTGTGGCCTTGGACTCAGAGAGATCCAGATGGATCTCTGCCTCCTGAGTGCTAGGATTAAAGGTGTGCGCTACCACTGCCTGACCTCTGTGTTTAACTCTGTGGCTGGCTCTGTCCTCTGATCCTTGGGCAATCTATTTCTTAGACTACAAACAATATACCACAAAGACCAAGTATTTTCCCAGTTTCCTCTCCTGAGCTGCCTGCTTGGGAACCTCTCCACATCTCCCTTGTGTCCTTTTCTGATCATAGAAACAGTTGCCACAGGATTCATGTTTCTGAGTGCTGTTCCAAAGCCCCTGCCATTTCACACATTCTAGAAAAGAATGATGGCATGTTACACTGTCAGGAAGGGACTTGACCAAGGAGGCCTGACCATTTGAGGGAGAGAGGTTGGCTTTTAGCCTGTGCTCCTGACCTAAGACAAAGGTGGGGGAATCTTGAAAAACAGTTGGGAAGCACTTGCTGGGACTCCATTAAGTGAAGGGATATGAGTTTAACGAGGACTTGGGTACTCCAATGTGGGTGAACATTGATGTAGCGTAACAGTTTCCTCGGAGACTGAAACATTCTATCCTGCAGGAATCGCCTTAAGCAAAGAAGGTAAACAACTCAAAATAGCTTCAGGAAGTCCCTGAAACTGACCAGATTCACTAAGCCCCTCCCTGCCAGAGTAAACAATAAGAGCTCAAAGTTTTTCTCAGAGAAGAACTGAGGCTTCAAAGAGGAAAAAAAGCTGCTAAGATGTCTCTGAGACCAGACTCACTTCCGGGGGGAAGCAGAAACCAGCTGAGCTGCCTGGAAGACAGTTAGACCAGCTGAGGCACCTGGAAAGGACAGTCCAACCTGTTGAGCTGCCTGCAGGCTGTGCAGTGTGCTCCGCGTTCCCAGCTTTGTGAGCTGTCACCGTGCTGGGGTGGCTTTGGTGATGCAGCTGTCGGAGTCATTTCTGCTCCAGTAAGGGACACCAATAAAACGCATTGGGTCACCAAGTTGGACTTTGGTGGCATCTGTACTTTGGTCTGTTGTGGGCTCCCTGTCTGGGGTCATTAGATGTGGGTGTTGCATCTTCCAGGAAGTTTTGTCACACAACAATTGGGGATGAAGTGCGTGTGCTAAGGGACTCTCCAGGAAGCTCTGGTGACTTCCATGTGCCCCTTGGGTGTAACTTCGATTTTAATTTGCTTGCCTTCATTTTCTCTAATTTGACACAGCCTCCTTCTTACTTTTCCACAGGAGTCTGTAAATACGGTGGTTCACTGTGGTTCTGTTATGTGTTACTGGGTTGAGTTTTAAATAACATATCCTTTCCTATGGTGTGGTGTTCCTGGTTAGGCTGGCAAGTTGTTCCAGGAGATTTTCTGAGTAAATCCTCATTTCATTGTGTCTTTTTAAAGGGACGACAGATTTGTCTTGTTTTCTTATGGTGTACCTGTTGTATAAAGTGGATGTCACTGTAAGTGTCATGGCTGAGAATGTTTTTTAGGATTTATTTTTATTAATAAAGTATAGTGAAGGTTATTGATAAAAGCACTATCATGGGCTTTATAATACTGTTTAAAGGTTCAGAGGCCCTTTTTTCTGTTCTGACACAGTTTTTTTACTTTATTTGTTGGAGACAATGTTTCATGTATCACAGGTTTGGGGGTAAGGGGCTAGGGGTGAGGGGGTGGGAGTGAGGGGGGTGAGGGAACGGGGGATGAGGGGGTGGGGGATGTCTTCCATTCACTATGTAGGCAAGGATGACCTTGAACTACCTTTCAAGTGCTGGGATTACAGTTGTGTGTTGCCATGTCTTGTTTATGTGGTGCTGGGGGTCAAACCTAGGGCTTTGTATATGCTAAGCCCTCTGCCTTTGAGGCATACCCCAAGCCCCTGTGGGACCTTATGTATTTCTGGGCTTTGTGCTTCTGAAAGTGGTAAAAGCTTAGTTGTAATGCTTCAGAGCAAGTGGTGTGCAGAGGGATTTACTACTCCTGACAGAAGACAGTCAAAGGGTAAGGCATTTCTCAAATGGGAGCTGGTGTGTCTCCATGGTGATGGTGTGTCTCAGTGGTGATGATGGTGTGTCTCAGTGGTGATGGATGGTATATCTCGGTGGTGATAGTGTGTCTCGGTGGTGATGGTGTATCTTGGTGGTGATGATGTGTCTCGGTGGTAATGGTGTGTCTTGGTGGTTATAGTGTGTCTTGGTAATGGTGATGGTGTGTCTTGGTGGTTATAGTGTGTTTCAGTGGTGATGGTATGTCTCTGTGGTTATGCCCTTGAGTGTGCTTCCCCTGGGGAAAGATCTCAGATTTCCAGGAGGAACCATGCAGGCAGCACAGTCTCTGGATAGTAGTTCATAGATTAAATAGGCTGTTTGCTGGACTCCAAGATTTATAATGGCAGCCATCTTGGAAGCGCCATCTCTACTTTTGGGATCTATGCCTTGGCTTATGCGTGTGTCCATAAGTCCCTTGCTGGGAAATCTTTTTAACAAGTGAATATTCTTTATTTCCACATTTAACCTTGGCATCTGTTTTTGGAAACATTGGTCTGTTATTACTTAAAGTGTGTGCCTAGGTTTGGAATGCAGACTGCTGGGAAATGTTCAACAGGGAGAACCTGTCAGCACTTACAGTCCGCATCACTCACTGCGGCCACCTGTCTACCTTGGCACGTCTCCAGGTGTGCAGCACCCACCTGTATGCCTGCAGCCGCTTGTGTCTGTCCAGTTGAAGTCACCTGTTTTGAACAAGTAGTTGGCGTGTTCGGTACACATGGCTGATGATGGACACTACAACAGTTTGCATTACAAAATGATTATATATTTATAGTCGAGGATACGACGAGGCAAGGCTGTTAAATCATCGCCTCTGGAGGAAGGCTTTCAGAATTACTGTGCACACTGGCCCCTGCCACTCTCTGCCCTGACACGAACTTAGAAAACTGTTGGAGGGTAGGAGTTCATGGAGGCTGGTCCAGACGGACACTAGCATTTTGGAAAGACACTCATTTTAAGTTTCCCCTTGCATTACTGTAACGTAATCCTTACCCCACAGCCCTTTGCTGCCTGCTGGTTCCTGTCTGCCTCCTCTACCTTCTCTTTATACCACAATTCTTGGAGTCGTTTCTGCCTCATCATTTTCTCTACTCCTAGTAAGCCAGTGCTTCTCTCCACCCTGTGCCGGCTCTTCTGTGGATAGTCTGCAGGAATTCTTACGTAGTTGTAGCTATGGTTTTTTATTCATGTTTCTTATTCACAAATTTAAATATTCATGAGCTTTCTGTTCTGTCCCATGTGCTGTACTGTATGCAAGAAACAGAGAGAATGCCAATGGGTGGTGGTGGTGCATGCCTTTAATCCCAGCACTTGGGAGGCAGAGGCAGGTGGATCTTAGTGAGTTCGAAGCCAGCCTGGTCTACAAAGAGAGTTCCAGGACAGCTAAGACTTAGTTACACAGAGAAACCCTGTCTCAAAAAAAAAAAAAAAAAAGAAAGAAAAGAAAAGAAGTCAGAATTGTTTTATTCTCACACATTTATAGCCAAATATTAGAAAAGGGGTCACGGCCATGTGTGTGAACATGATCCCACCTATGTGTAAACAACAACTGTGGTGTGATGCCCAAACCTGATGTGCTAAACCACAGTCTGACTGAGTCTCACTTGCTGCTGCGCGTGGGTAGACTGTTCTGAGGTATCCAGAGCTGAATGCAGACATACTCTCTCCCAGCTCCATGCTGACACTGGATGCAGACATACTCTCTCGCAGCTCCATGCTGACAGTCCCATGCTTGCTCCAAGGAGCTGTCCCACCCTGAAGAGTAAAAGGAAGCGTTCATGATTTCCAGACTTGACTTGGAGTCCACAAGGTCGTGAAATTGAGTCATCCAGCTCTGCGCCTGAGTGGCAGGGCAGGCGCTGTGGAGGTTCCAGTTCCCAGCATTTCACATGAGTGAGCACAGCCAGCCCTGGGCCGCCTGCCACCTGCTGCGTTTGGTAGACAGGTTCCTGAAACTTGACACTCTCCTGTCTTTCTTTGAAAACCCTGCAAGTTTCAGCATCCCTCCAGTGACTGACCTACTTCTTTTCTTTTCTTTCTTTCTTTTTTTTTTTGACACTACATGTCAGACACAAGTGTGAGTTTGTTGCGGACTACTCGGAGAACGCACTTGAGCAACTCCCCGCCTACTCTCTTCTTTAATAACTACCAGGCTGAGCTTTGAACCACAGTTTATGCTTTGGACCCAGAACTGGGGCACTGTTCTCTGTGTTTGTTATGCTGAACTGCCCTTAAAAACGTGGAGAAACTTCCCCAAGCATTTGTTTTACCAACAAAGCCCAGTAAAGTAGACTTTGGATAATTATCCCTTGAGTTGACTTGTGTAAACAGAGCCATAGGGAACTTTGCCGCTGGGAATATAATGAGCCCTTCTTTGTTAGGGAGAAAGGGTAGCCTTTGAGAGTTTAGGAACCCTTAGTGTGTTTTGCTGTTAGCTACTCGCCTTCAGTATTCGCCTTCATGCTATGTGTCTTCCAGGTACATGTGAAGATGTGTGGTGATTTTAAGTAACACATCCTGGTTGTTGAAGAATTGTCTCACTGAAAATTGACTAGGTTTGGAGCCAGAAAGTTCTAGACTGAGGGCTGGGGAGCTGGGTCAGTGGGCAAAACTCATGTCATGCCAATGTGAGGACCTGACTTCACACCCCAGAGCCCGTGGGAAGCCAAGCATGACAGTGTACCTCTGTAACCCTGGGTTCCTTTAGTGAGAGGGGAGGTGGAGAGGAGAGAATCCTTGGAAATTTGCAGGCCATCTAGTGGACAAGAGTCCTTGTATCAAGGTGGAAGGTGGGGACTGACACCTGAGGTTGTCAGGCATAAACACACACACACACACACACACACACACACACACACACACACGCACACATGGAGATTTTTTTTTTAATGTAAAGAGAATATTCTGTTTTGAAGACCAGATTGTTCTATGTAATAATTTTGTGACCTAGTTTAAACTGCTCACCTCCCTACTCTGAAAGGTAGGAAGGAATAATAAGTGATGTGCGTCTCCACCCACACCACAATCCCCTTTTGTACATAGCCTGGCTCGAATGAGAAACTGCGCTGGACGGGGCCCTGATTATCTGCCAGGGTGGCTGGAGCGGACTAGCTCAGGTTTCAGGAAAAGACTCCCTGTTCAAGGACAGTTACT